>NC_052151.1:106121169-106212576 GCF_902713615.1 Scyliorhinus canicula
CTTCAGCCCTCCAAGCCCGTGCCGACCATGCTGCCTGTCTAAACTAAAATCTTCTACACTTCCTGGGTCCGCATCCCTCTATTCCCATCCTATTCATGTATTTGTCAAGATGCCCCTTAAATGTCACTATCGTCCCTGCTTCCACCACCTCCCCCGGCAGCGAATTCCAGGCACCCACTATCCTCTGTGTAAAAAGACTTGCCTCGTACATCTCCTCTAAACCTTGCCTCTTGCACCTTAAACCTATGCCCCCTAGAAATTGACCCCTCTACCCTGGGGAAAAGCCTCTGACTAGCCCCTCTGTTTAGGCCCCTCATAATTTTGTAGACCTCTATCACGTCACCCCTCAACCTCCGTCGTTCCAGTGAGAACAAACCAAGTTTATTCAACCGCTCCTCATAGCTAATGCCCTCCATACCAGGCAACATACTGGTAAATCTCTTCTGCACCCTCTCTAAAGCCTCCACATCCTTCTGGTAGTGTGGCGACCAGGATTGAACACTATACTCCAAGTGTGGCCTAACTAAGGTTCTATACAGCTGCAACATGACTTGCCAATTCTTATACTCAATGCCCCGGCCAATGAAGGCAAGCATGCCGTATGCCTTCTTGACTACCTTCTCCACCTGTGTTGCCCCTTCCAGTGACCTGTGGATCTGTACACCTAGATCTCTCTGACTTTCAATACTCTTGAGGGTTCTACCATTCACTGTATATTCCCTACCTGCATTAGACCTTCCAAAATGCATTACCTCACATTTGTCCGGATTAAACTCCATCTGCCATCTCTCCGCCCAAGTCTCCAAACGATCTAAATCCTGCTGTATCCTCTGACAGTCCTCATCGCTATCCGCAATTCTACCTACCTTTGTGTCGTCTGAAAACTTACTAATCAGACCAGTATCCGGATGTGTTTGATGGGATGGGCACTCTGCCATATCGGTACAAGATCCTGCTGCGGCCTGATGCCACGCCTGTGATCCACGCACCACGCCGGGTCCCGGCTCCACTGAAGGAGCACCTGAAGGCGCAGCTAAAGGATCTTCAGGACCAGGACATCATCTCCAAAGTTACAGAACCGACTGACTGGGTCAGCTCGATGGTATGTGTAAAAAGGCCTTCGGGGGAGCTGCGCATCTGTATTGATCCAGAATATAATGCGGGAACACGTGAGATGGCACACGCCCAGTTTTCCCGAAGTTAGATGTGTCACATGAATTCTGGCAAATCCAGCTGGATGAGTCCAGCAGAAGGCTCTGCACCTTCAACACACCGTTTGGCAGGTATTGCTATAATCGTATGCCGTTCGACATTGTCTCAGCCTCGGAGATCTTCCATAGAATCATGGAGCAGATGATGGAGGGCATTGAAGGGGTTTGTGTGCATGTGAACGACGTTATCATATGGTCCACAACCCCCGGAGAGCACATCTCTCATCTCCAGCAGGTATTCCGCCATGTCGATGCCAATGGCCTCAAGCTGAACAGGGCCAAATGTTGCTTTGGCATGTCGACACTTAAGTTTTTAGGTGACCAGATATCTCAGCAGGGTGTGCGCCCGGACACAGACAAGGTCAAGGTCATCGAAGCCATGAAGACCCCTGAAGACAAGAAGGCGGTGCTGCGCTTCCTAGGCATGGTAAACTTTTTGGGCAAGTTTATCCCAAACCTGGCCTCACACACCACGGCCCTCAGACACCTGGTGAAAATGTCTACTGCCTTTGAGTGGCAGGCAGCTCATCAAGCAGAGTGGTTGGAGCTGAAAGCCAAGCTCACCACTGCACCTGTACTGGCATTTTTTGACCCTGACAGGGAAACGGAAATCTCGACAGACGCGAGGCAGGACGGCATTGGCGCGGTGTTGCTCCAGCACGATGACACCTCATCCTGGGCATCGGTTGCCTACGCAACCGGTGGGCGATGACACCCACCGACCAGCGGTACGCCCAAACTGAAAAGGAATGTCTGGGCCTTCTCACTGGAATTCTCAAGCTCCACGATTATGTCTGCGGCCTGCCGGCGTTCACCGTCGAGACGGGCACAGGCCTCTGGTCCACATTATCCACAAGGACCTGAATGACAAGACGCCCCGGCTGCAGCGCATCCTCCTTAGACTCAGGATGTATGACTTTGAACTCGTGTACACGCCTGGCAAGGAGCTCATTATTGCGGATGCCTTGTCCCGCTCCATAACTTTGCCTGCCGACCCGCCGGCATTCATCCAACAGATCGAATCACAGGTGCAGCTGTGGGCCAGCAACCTCCCGGTGTCGGATGAAAAGGTGATCCGCATTCGTGACAAGACAGCCAAAGACCCCCCTCTGCGCCACCTCGTCAATGGCTGGCAAAAAGGGCAGTGCCCTCAATTCTTCAATGTGAAGGACGACCTGACGGTGGTTGATGGTATCCTCCTCAAGCTGGACCGCATTATCATTCCACTCAGTCTCCAGAGCTTGGTGCTCCGGTAAACCCACGAGGGACATCTGGGTGTTGAGAAGTGCAGGTGCAGAGCCAGGCAGGCTGTCTACTGGCCTGGGAATAGTCAGGACATTTCAAATATGGTCCTCAACTGTCCAACCTGTCAACATTTCCAGCCAGCGCAGAGCAAGGAGATGCTTCAGCAGCACAAAATCATGACCTCTCCGTGGTCTAAGGTGGGCATCGACCTCTTTCACGCCAATGGTCGTGATTATGTGCTAATCATTGATTATGTTTCCAACTACCCAGAAGTCGTGAAGCTCTCGGACCTCACATCCAAGACCGTCATCAATGCCTGTTCTCCAGGCATGGTATTCCACTCCCTGTAATGAGTGACAATGGTCCTTGCTTCAGCAGCCAAGAGTGGTCAAGATTTGCCCAGTTATATCAGTTTCATCACGTCACTTCCAGCCCACATTACCCGCAGTCCAACGGGAAGGTTGAGAAAGGGGTGCACATAGTGAAGCAGCACATCTGCAAGGCCGCAGACACTGCTTCTGCTGTCAACCTTGCGCTGCTTGCGTCCAGGGCAACCCCTCTGTCCACCGGCATGTCACCGGCTCAACTCCTGATGAACAGGGACCTGCGGACGACTCTTCCAGCCATACACTTGTCTGACTTGGATCACCTCCCGGTGCTGCAGAAGGTGCAGAAACTCAGGGACCGGCAAAATCAGGGCTATGATGCTCATGCCATCGATTTGCCTGTGCTATCTCCAGAAGGTGCTATCCCCGGCGGATGCTGTTTGGATCAAGCTACCTGATGGAGGCTGGTCAGCTCCAGCTGTTGTTGTTCGACAGGCTGCTCCTCGATCGTATGTTGCGCATATGGCTGATGGCTCTGTTGTGCGGCGAAACAGACGGGCACTGTGCACAGTTGCCTGCCCGCAACCACATTCTTTGTTGTTTCCATCTGTTATTCTGCCACCTCCTGATATCTCGAACCACGAGGCCACCAGTCCGGCTTCAATCCCGCCTATCAAGGCGCCGTCGTCCCCACCTCTACCTCTCCTGAGGTCAACCACCAGGATCAGACGCAAGCCCCAGAGACTGGACTTACAAACATTTGTTTTGTTTGCTACGTTCTGTTTTCGCACATTAGACACCTGGGCGATTCTCCCAACGGGAGACTAAGGGCGCGATTCTCCGCTCCCGCAGAAAATCGCGAAGGCCGTTGTGAAATCGGCCGACTTTCACGACGGCCCGATACGCCCCGCTCACGAGCTATTCATGCCCCGGAAATGGGCTAGGGCCGGGGCCGTGGACCTTCCGTGAAAAATGCGGCATAACCCTGCGACGCCCGAATGACACCCCGACGACGCCCACGTGACGCCGCTCTGCATCGTCAAAAGGCACGAGCGAGCACAGCAACGGGAGGAGAAAGATGTCGGAGCCACGGACGGCCGCCCCGAGGTTTGGAGAGGCAGATATCGAAGCGCTCCTGGATGAGGTGGAGCAGAGGAGGAGCATCATCTGCCCTAGAAGAGGGCACCGACACCCTGCCAGCGTAGTGCGACGGGCCTGGCATGAGGTGGGCACTGCCGTGAGTGCAGTGGGGCAGACCCCTCGGTCTGGGGAGCAATGCAGGAAGAAGCTCCATGACCTGACCAGGGCTGTCAGGGTGAGTGCCAAGAGGGTGCCCCCGGGTCACAACAATCCTTCCCCCCAATGTACTTAATCACCCACCTCCCGCCCTGGCACGAGGGGGAGGGGGG
Source organism: Scyliorhinus canicula (assembly GCF_902713615.1). Classification (NCBI taxonomy): domain Eukaryota; kingdom Metazoa; phylum Chordata; class Chondrichthyes; order Carcharhiniformes; family Scyliorhinidae; genus Scyliorhinus; species Scyliorhinus canicula. The sequence continues at coordinate 106,125,361 of NC_052151.1, forward strand.
AAGAGTAAGTGGAGGGTGTTTACCAAGTAGTCAAAGACCCACATGAGCGCTGCGACCCCCTGGAGAGATGCAACGGTTTAGTTACAACTTGACCCCGCAACCTTCTCCAATATGTGAACGCCCTGATCATACCTGCCGAATTGATGATCTATTTATGCCCCCCCAACAGGACAAGACCGCTCACAATACCCGGGAGCGCAACAGGGCCGGAGGGGGTTCGCCCATTTTCCACCCCCTGACCACGTTTGAACTGAGGGCACTGGCCCTCGCTGGGGGATCTGCCACCCAGGAGGTCGCACAATGCGAGGTTGGAGGTGCAGAACCAAGTGAGACAACCCTGCATGTCAACCCCGCCCCCCCCCCCCCCCCTCCACCCCCCCATCCTCTGTCCCTTCACACTCTGCCCACTGGACAACCCCCCCCCCCCCCCCCCCCCATCCTCTGTCCCTTCACACTCTGCCCACTGGACAGCCCCCCCCCCCCCCCACCCCCATCCTCTGTCCCTTCACACTCTGCCCACTGGACACCGCCCCCCCCACCCCCCCATCCTCTGTCCCTTCACACTCTGCCCACTGGAACACCTCCCCCATTCTCTGTCCCTTCACACTCTGCCCACTGGACAGCCCCCCCCCCACCCCCATCCTCTGTCCCTTCACACTCTGCCCACTGGACACCCCCCACCCCCATCCTCTGTCCCTTCACACTCTGCCCACTGGACACACCCCCCCCCCCACCCCCATCCTCTGTCCCTTCACACTCTGCCCACTGGACCGTCCAACCGAGTGTTTCTAAATAACCCCGTTTCATTCTCTTCCCAAGGACGTGCTGCCGAACAACCAGGGCCGTCTGCGTCCAGGCAAAGACGAGCACCTGCCACCACCACCACCACCGCACCCAGGGCCGCACGCCAGAGGGTGCCGGGAGCACAGTCAGGGGTGCCATCCTCCCAAACAGATTCTGTGGAGCAGGAGGCGCAGAGGACGGTGACAGAGGGAGAGGGAGAAATGGGTCGCGAACGCCCTGTGGCCACTCATCAGGGGGCCGATGATCCCAACGACATTTGTACGGATGAGGACCTCGAGCTTGCGGCACTGCTGTCTCCCACACCATCCACCATCCCAGAGACACTCACCTCGGTTGGGAAATTCAGTGATGAGGCTCCTGGGTCACGGTCTGGTGTGCCCCACACAGCTGAGCCGGTACAGCAGGTGGAGGTCGGAGCAGCCGAGGGCCTGGACTGGCGGAGGGCAGCCCAGGCCCAGCATTCAGCTGCCGCCCAGACGTTTCCCGGGTTCCTGGATTTACTTGACCCACCCGCACAGCCGATGCATCTCAAAACCCAGGGACACAATGACGGGATGAGGGCCGTCTTTCAGCAGCTGCAGACGTAGTTAGAGGAGTCGAACCGCGTCCAGGAGCAGGGAGTGGTGCCGCTTATGGCAGTCACCCAGGCCGACACCGCACGGGTGGCATCCGCGGTCGAGGCAATGGGTGAAACGGTTTCAGCCATCGGTCAGGTTCTGCAAGGCATTGGGCTTCATTTGCATGTGTCATCCTCGGCCCTGGACAGGGTTGCCCTCTCACAGGCAGCAATGCGCCAGAGCCAACATGACATTGCCGGCGCGCTACGGGCCTTGACCCAGTCCCAGCAGGCCATGGCCCAGTCGCAGCAGTCAGTCGCGGAGAGCATCGACCGCCTGACGCATGTGTTGGATGGTGTCGCGCACTCACAGGTTGAGGTCGCACAGTCCCTGGCGGGAATGTCTCACTCCCTGGACTCCATCTCTGCGAACGTACGGACCCTGGTCGATACGGTTGCAGGCCTCCAGGACTGGCAGCGCCAGGTGTCGGTGGGGCGACAGGGCATCTCCCCGCTCGCACCTCTGTCCCAAAGTGAGGCCCGGGGCCACCGGGCTCCCCGAGGGAGGAGGTTCTGGGGCCCGTCCCATTAACTCCATCACGGGACGTCCCTGAACGCTCGGCCTCCCCCCGTCCCATCCCTGGTGCATCGGGTGGGCAGCGGGCAGAGCAGGGCGGCACCATGTCAACCGAAACGCCCGCGGAGCAGCCTGGCCCATCAAGGGTTGCCCCAGGAAACGAGTGCCGACGGGGAGACATGTCGCGGGGCGTGATTCTCAGCAGTCCGCCTCCACTCCTGCTGTATCATTTGGGGAATCAGACGTAGTGTTAAGGCCCGTAAGGCAACGAAGAGGGACACAAAGTAAGTTGGCATGGGTGAAGGGCACAGATTAGTTGTAGGGGCTAGGGCATCTGTAAACTATGTTAACTATTAAACTCACTGTTGCACCTAACTTGTAAGACTGTGTGATGTTTCCGTTGCCACAGGGATCGTGATGGTGATCGAGTGTCGCTGGGGTTGACGAGCGGCGAAATTTCGGTGCCGGGTGTGCAGTCCCGTCCCCGTCCCCCCTCCCCCACCTCCTCCCACAGCTACCCCACGCGGGCACGTGATGGAGCGTCCCTGACGAACTCAGCGGCCACCGAGGTGGATGGATCAGCCATTGCCATGAGTCAGACTTTGTCTAACGATTCTGAGCTCACAGCTCATCGCAGAGCGGGCTGTCATCATTCCACATGGCACTGATCACACCCGCTGACACAGCCATCAATGTCATGCCATACCGTTGTGCCGCAGTGGTAAGGGTGATGTAGAACTGGAGCAGAGTACGCAGAGCGGGGGTGCGGGGTGCGGGGTGCGGGGGGGGGGGGGGGGGGGGGGGGTTGGTGGTAGTTGTGTGTTGACCGTCTGCGCGACTGGTGATGCAGGTGGTAGTGTTGGTGTTCAGCGGTGCCGTTGCGCATGACTCGTGAATCTGGCTGCCACCAAGGCATCGCGTGCCCGCCGTCCTCGCCGGGTCCGTCGTGCAGCCTCCTGGGCATCACCAGCAGCCGGGTCCTGTCTGCGTGCTGCGCCCGCCACTCCACCGACCTCCTCCTCCTCCTCTGTGCCGGAACCACTGCCACTTGCTTCTCCCTCCGCCTCCTGCAGCAGGTCATCTCCCCTCTGCATCGCGATGTTGTGCAGCGCACAGCAGACCACAACAATGCGAGCGACCCTGTCGGCCTGGTACTGCAGGGCCCCTCCGGAGCGGTCCAGGCACCTGAATCTCATCTTCAGGAGACCAAAGCAGCGCTCCACCACACCCCTGGTTGCTGCATGGGCCTCGTTGTATCGGGTTTCCGCATTGGTCTGAGGCCTCCGTATAGGCGTCATCAGCCAAGACCTCAGTGGATAACCCCTGTCACCCAGCAACTACCTGGGGGTCGCATACTACCTGGATATTCATGGAGTATGTCCCCCTCCTGTTTGTGAACACCTCCCTGTCCCCTGCAGGTGGGCGCATGGGGACGTGAACACAATCGATTGCCCCCTGCCACGCTGACAAATCCACGAGCTCGTGAATGTTGACTGGCTCGGTCCTCGGGAGAGGTGATGTAGCAGTCCGCGATGGCATAGAGGGCGTCGGTCACATCCCAGATGCACCTGTGCACCGATGACTGGGAGATCCCGGAGAGGTCCCCGCTCGGAGACTGGAAGGAGCCGGTCGCATAGAAGTTAAGAGCAACAGTCACCTTGACGGCAACCGGGATCGCGTGTCCTCCTCCCGTTCCACGTGGGGCGAGGTGCGCCATGAGGTGACAGATATGTATCACCGTCCGCCTACTCAGCCGGAGTCTCCTCCTGCAGGTGATGTCCGTCATTGTTAGGAAAGAGATCCGGACACGGTACACCCTCGGCCTTGGTCGTCGCCTCTGGCGCCGTGGCTGCACCCTCACTCTCTCCTCCTCCCCCTCCTCCTCCTCCCCCCCCCATGCTGCTCGACGACTGGCAACTCCTCGGCCCTTCCCTCTGCTGCTGCAGCTGGCCCTGCAGCCACTGCGGGTTGTGGGTGTGGATGCTGCTGCATCTCCAAATGCAGTGCAGCGGCCCCAACCACTGCGCAGAACATAGCCGTTCTGACTGCGTACATTCTGCTAACCTACAGAAGGGTGGTGGGGGGCAGAGAAACGACATGTTAGATGGAGGTTATTGGACAGCTCGGCAGCTGCCTGCCACGGGATACCTGTGTGTCCCGGTGGCCTGGTCGCGGCCTAACCCCTGGTCACTTTCTGCATTCAACGGGCAATTAACTACATCCTCCTCATCTGTGTGTCAGTGTCCTGTGGCCGTAAGCCACAGGGCAACCAGCGGCCGTGTCCTCATGACCGTCATGCCATGGCAGGGCGGCTGACATTTGTAATCGGGGGTGGACGAGTCACTCCCTCCCTCCCTCTCTCCCTCTCCCTCCCCCCCCCCTCCCCCCCCTCTCTCTCCCTCCCCCTCCCCCTCCTCTCCCTCCCTCTCCCTCTCCATCCCTCCCTCTCTCCCTCTCCCCCCTCCTTTGTCTCCCTCTCCCCCCTCCTCTGCCTCCCTCTCCACCCCCCCCCCACCACCACCACCCCCCCCCCCCCCCCACCCTCCACCCCCCCCACCCTCCACCCCCCCCACTGTTCGCTGCCTTCTCAGGGATGCCTTCCCCGGTCTGCCCAGACTCCGGCGGTCTGCTCACCTCCTCGCTCCTGCTGGCTGACGACTTTAAAAAGCAGGTGTGATAGCCGGCGTCATAACCTTGTGTCATGACGTTGGGACTTCGGCCCATCCGGGCCGGAGAATAACGGGGGGCCGGATAGTCGGCTGTTGGGCCATATCGGGGCGTTTGACGAGGTTATCCGCGGGAAAACCGATGTAAAAATTTTTTGCACGGCTCGCTATTCTCCGAATCGGCGTGATGTCGGAGAATCGCGCCCTATGTGCCAATACCGAGTGAAAACCGGAGTGTTTCACTCTGGTGTCGGAGGCCACTCCTCGCCCCGTATTCTCCCACCCCCAGAGGGCTAGGAGCGGCGCCGTGTCAAATTCGCACGCCGGGCCTTGCCGCCCGCGTCAAAGCGGCGCTGCCTAAATTACACGGCCGGCGGCGCTTAAATGGCGTCCCCCGCCCATGCGCGGTTGCCGTCGTCCCCGCAGGCGCCCCGCAAGACATGGAGCATTGATCTTGCGGGGCAGTGGAGGGAAAAGAGTGCGTCTTTTAGAGACGCCGGCCTGCCGATCGGTGGGTACCGATCGCGGGCCGGACCCCCACTGAGCACCCCCCTGGTGCTCGATCCTCCCTCCCCCCCCCACAGGCTGCACACGCAGCGTTCGCGTGCTGTTCACGCCGGCAGCGACCAGGTGTGGTTGGCGCCGGCGTGAACCGGTCGTATTCGGCAGGCCGCTCGGCCCATCCAGGCCGGAGAATCGCCGCTCGACCGTTAGAAACGGCGAGCGGCGATTCTCCGAGCGGCCTGTCATAAAACGCTGCACGCCATTTTGGGGGGGTGGGGTGGGAGAATCGCGGGCGGGTGCCAGGGCGGCGTGGCGGGAATCGCCCGTCACTCCCGCGATTCTCCCACCCGGCGTGGGTGTCGGAGAATCGCGCCCCTGTTTTCACATGTACATATGTTCCCATCTGCCATTATAGGTAAATAAGTTAGTTTTTCGGCCTACACATGTAAATACTTTCACATATGCTACAGAAAAACATTTCGGAAGGGGAGATGTCATGATATGCAGGCATGCACGTGATGAGATGCAGACGGGCAGCTGGTGAACACAGAGAGCGGGACGTGGTCAGTCGGCGGGCGGAGCACTTGGGGGTGGAGGGCGTGAGACACTCACACTCTGCCTCTTTCCACTGGGGACATCTACAGAGTGAATCAGTTGTATATATCACATAACACCTACAGCACGTGGCTCAGAGCTAGTCTGGTTCAGTCAGACAGAGTAATCACACTTAGGTTAGCAGAGAGTCGAACTCACAGAGAACTGTGTGACAGGTTCAATAAATCAAATTGAACTAAATTCAAGGTCTGGATACATTTCAGTTATAGCTGCATCCAGTTGCAGCCCGTGTTATCTCAGTGTGCTTAACACAACTGTAACTTCTGACCAATCCATTGAAACAGAGATTGCTGAAGAATCCACTGCTGCTACTATTCTTCCGTCTGAAAAGGAGACTGCAGCACCTTCCAGGGTTGAGTCATCCACAGATTAGCCTAAAAGTACACCTAATGTCAGGAACAATCAAATGCCTGACGTGCTCAGAGGACCAGGATGGCTTCGATGCCCACCAGATTGTCTTTCCCATTCACTGTGTACCACTGTGTAATAAGGAATGCCTGCCCTCATATATATACATATGCAAATGACTACGTAAAAATACTGTAGTTATTCATTATGTTGGACCTTAGAATAAAGGGGGTGGGATATTATATATGTGTGTTGATGTGCTGTTGCATGGTCCCTTTAAGGTTTGAGTCACATGATAGTCTGTGACATCATTGGCTACTTCATGGGCTTTGAGTCAATCTAGAGAATGCCTTTGTACCGTTAACGCCCATCTGTTGATTATTTTGTTCAAACCACATCCTTCCTTTAATCGAGCAAGTACAATACACAACAGAGCTATGATAGGTGCTATATAAATGCAAGTCTTTCTTTCCTTCTTTGTATTATATTCCTCTGCCTGATGTAGCATGCACAGTAATCTATTTTTGAAAGTAGGTTATCATCTGCAATAAAACAGTGCCTCAGACAATATCTTATGAATGCTGGGTATTCAACCGTCAATAACATCGGCAGTAGGTTTTAGGTTAATAACAGTTTCCTGCAGATTATGTTTCATCAAATTGGCACAATTAAAAAATGAGAAATGTGATTATGATTTTTCACTACAAACATGAATTTACTACAGTTTAGATATTGGAAACTGGAAGTAAACAATGTCCTGCTTCAATATGGAATTGGTTACCATATATACTTGAAAAGGAAATATATTCAGGCCCATGCAAATAGTACTGTTGAGATAGCTTGTTTATTGAACTGGCACAGGCACAATAAGCTGAATCGTCTCCCTCTGTGTTGCAAGATATAACATAGATTAGTAAATGTCAACCGAGAAAACTAACACTAGCTGACACACAGGGTTGAATTTTCCAGGCCCTGTGGGGACTGGCTGGAGGCAGGTTGACTGATAAAATGTCAGTGTTAAGGAGTCATGAGGGGAGCCTGGAGTTTTCCACTATCGTATTAAGTTGCCAGTAGTGGGAAGGTGGTGGCCCATCTGGAGGCCAGTTGAGCCACATAACTTCTCATTAAGAACCACTTCCAACTTATGCAGCCACTTTGCCTGTGTCAGGATCTTGACACCAAATGGGGAGATCAAACAATGAAACTTGGTAGCCTCCCAACGGGCTGTGAAGTGAGGAGGGGTGGGGGTCCTTTATTGGCAATCCAAGGCCAAAGGACCAGTCCCCCAGTGGTTTGTTTATGAGGGGATCTAAGGATCTAAGGCCTGCAACAAAGACATCACGGACAGCAAGTTCTCTATGCTCTGTAGCAGTTACAGCCTGATAATTACAGTCCCGGGATAAGGCTTTTAAGTATCTGAGGAATTCTTCTAGCGATTCTGTAGGGTGCTGGCGGCGAGTAGTAAAAACGGGGCGCGCATAGACCTCATTGATAGGCCTCACGTACATTCTATCGAGTAGGGCTAGGGCCTCTGTATATGAGCCGGTACAGTTTAGCTGAGTAGATGTACGATGGCTCACCCTCGCGTGCAGTAGACTGAGTTTCTGCTCCTCCGTCGTTTCTGGGGTGCTTGCTTCAGCCAGGTAGGCCTTAAAACATCGGAGCCAATGCAAAAAGATTTATTTCGCCTCTGCATCCTGCAGGTCGAGTTCCAGTCGGTTAGGCTTGAGGGCTGATTCCATGGTCATTCCTCACTGTTTCTTAAGACGATTAAATTGATGAGACCATCAATTCACGCGACACGTGATTAGAAGTGAACAGTGGTTTTAATCGTCTTATAACAGAGCCTGCCTGTGACACAATGAACTCCAGATGAACTGGCAGGGAGGCTCTCAGCATCAACCTTTATACTTCCGGTTAGGGGGGAGGAGCTGTGGGTGGAGCCAAGGGTGGAGCCCAGTACAAACTCCCGTACACTCCTAGTGCATCTCCCCCTAGTGGCAGAGCAGCGCAACTGCTCGTGTGCCGAGCTTACAGAGACATAGTAATAGTGTGAATTACGCTACTGTGATTCACCACAGGTGCCGTCAACAATACCCTCAAACGTGTATCCCTACAAGAGGCTGCCTCCATCTGCTCCCTCACCGACCCCTCCCCGACTACCCACTTCCTAACCATAGCTATGTTCGCCTCCCTGTAATAATTCATGAAGTTCAGAAGAGCCAACCACCCCCCCCCCCCCCCCCCCCTCCGAACCCTCCCCCGCTCTCGACCCCACTCCTGCAGCACCTTCTTCACCCGTGGGGCTTTACCCACCCAAATAAACCCTGAAATCATCACATTCACCCTCCTAAAGAAAGCCTTATGAATCAAAATCAGGAGGTTCTGAAACACAAACAAGAACCTCGGGAGGACCGTCATTTCCACCGATTGCACCCGTCCCACCAATGATTTTTTTTTAATAAATGTTTTTTATTGGGTTTTTGAACAAAGTATATTTACTGTTAGGTACACAGGATAAGAAACATATATATATATATATAGAAGAGAAGGGCACACCCAAACATACCAAAGAAAAGAAAATAATAAATAATAAATAAAATACAATAAAAATAAAATAGAGTAACTAGTGGGAGCGCATCTCACCTCCTGAAATCCCCCTTCAACTGTTCCACCAGCCGAGCTAAATTCAGCTTGTGAAGCTGCTCCGACCCCGCGCCACCTCAATACCCAAGTACCGAAAGCTCCCCCCCGCATCACCCTAAACGGCAACTCCCCCAGCATCTTCTCCTGCCCTCTCGCTTGGATCGGAAAACCCTTGCTCTTCCCCATATTCAATTTGAACCCTGAGAACCGGCCAAATTCTTCCAAAATCTTTATAATCCCCCCAATACCTTCCAACAGGTCTGAACTATACAGCAGCAAGTCATCCGCATACAGCGAGACCCTATGCTCCATCCCGCCTACTATCCACTGCCATTCCCTTGATGCTTTCAGTGCCATTGCCAGTGGCTTTATAGACAAGGCAAAGCACAATGGGGAGAGTGGACATCCCTGCCTCCTCCACCGATGTAGCCTGAAATATTCCAAACTCACCGGTTTGTCCGCACACTTGCTACCGTGCCTGGTACAGTAACCGGAACCATTCCACAAATCCCTGTCCAAACCCAAACCATCCCAGCACCTCCCACAAATAGTCCCACTCCATCCAATTGTAGGCCTTCTCCACATCCATGGCAACCACCACCTCCACACTTCGCCTCTCCGGGGGCACCATTATAACATTCAGTAACTTCCTAATATTGGCTGACAGATGCCTTCCCTTAATGAACCCCGCCTAGTCCGCCCCTATCACCCCCAGCACACAGTCCTCGATCCTTGAGGCCAAAATCTTGGCCAGTAACTTGGCATTCACATTTAACAACAAAAGTGGCCTGTAAAACCCACACTGCTCTGGATCCTTGTCTTTCCCAAGGAAAGTACCCAAATCATTTTTTCAAATTAAGGGGCAATTTAGCGTGGCCAATCCTCCTACCTTGCACATCTTTTGGGCTGTGGGGGCGAAACCCACGCAAACACGGGGAGAATGTGCATACTCCCCACGGACAGTGACCCAGAGCCGGGATCGAACCCGGGACCTCGGCGCCTTGAGGCAGCTATGCTAACCACTGCGCCGCCGTGCTGCCCCCATCTGCAGTTTTTGCCGCTCCCTCAACAACCCCGCTTCCGGGGCCCCCGAATACCTCCTGTGCACCTGCAAGATCTCCTCCACTAACCTCGCCATCTCAGCCCGCTCCGTCTTATCCCTATGTGCGCGTATCGAAATAAACTCCTCCCTCACCACTGCCTTCAGTGCCTCCCACAGCGTGGCGGCCGAAACCTCCCCCGTGTTGTTCAGCTCTACATATCCCCGAATGGCAGCCCTCATCCGCTCACAGACTTCCTCATCTGTCAACAGCCCCACATCCAACCTCCACTGCGGGCACTGCCCCCCCATGGTCTGATACTACAATTGCCGAGTACTCCTAACCGACCACCCCTGCCAGCAACATCATATCCAACATAAAATACTCGATTCGGGAGTACGCCCTGTGCATTGGGAAAAAACGAGAATACCTTCGCCCTTGGCCTGTCAACCAACATGGGTCCACCACCCCATGCACTCCTTAAACTCCCTCAGTTCCTTCGCCACGGCCGATACTGCCCCCGACCTCGGACTCGACCGATCCAACTTTGGATTCAAAACTATGTTAAAATCCTCCCCCATTATCAACCGGTGCGAGTCCAGGTCCGGGGTCTTCCCCAACACCCTATATCTATATTGTTCCAGTGCGGGGCACAAATATACAGCAATACCACCGGCATCACTTCCAATTTCTTCCTCACCATAACATACCTCCCTCCAGAGTTTGTCACTATGCTCCCCACTTCAAAAGCTACCCATTTATCAATACCGCCACCCCCCTCGTCTTCTAGTCCAATCCACAAAGAAATACATGCCCTTCCCACCCTTTCCTTTTTTATTAAATTTAGAGTACCCAATTAATTTTTTCCAATTAAGGGGCAATTTAGCGTGACCAATCCACCTACCCTGCACATCTTTGGGAATGTGCAAACTCCACATGGACAGTGACCCGGGGCAGGGATCGAACCTAGGAGAGAGAGAGCACTCACAGCAGGCTTTCTGGGGAGGGAGATAGTCGGTTCTCTCTCTTTCTGCGCTGCCAGATTCAAAACGGAAACTCCTTAGGACTCTGAAATGCATCCCAATGGGATGGTATGCAATCACAACCTGTTACCAGGCAGAGTACAGCCTTTTGGGCCAATTCATTGGGCAGCCAATCAATCAAACCGAGTCCCAACCTGTCTCTCACACTGGTGCCAGTGAGTCTGTCAGTCTCCAGGAACTCCCGGATTCTTCTCCTTGCTTGAAAGACACATGTCCATTAAACATCCAGGGATCAAAATAAGAAAGGCAAAATAAAAGGAATAAACAGGAAGGACATTATACAGGGTCCATTGGGATTGTGTAGAGTGGGAGAGAATGGGAAGGGGTTTGGGTAACAGCAGGAGGGAGAGTCCAGAAAGCAATAGGAGATCTAGTAGGGGACACAGTTTAACTAGAGCAAGGGTCACATAACAGGTGAGGAGTGACACAAGAAGTAGAAGCCCCTCTGCCAGAGGCTGTAATGGTTACAAACAAGTTAGATGGCAAATTAATACAAGAGGCAAAACAAAAATAATTTGACAGTCAGAGAAAGATTGGCACTGAGATGCCAGACTAAGGATAACCAGTATTACCCCATAGGTGGATATGTACAGAGAAAACACTTTTGGATAGGAAAGATAAAGCCAAGGCTGGACTGGTGGCTCCAGGAACCGAAGAACAACTGGGCAACCAGGTCATTAGATTTCCCAACACCAGGAAAAATAAGTTTGAGGATATTCCAAGGGTACTTGCAAAGTCACATACTCTTATAATGATCTTTATTATTGTCACAGGGAGGCTTACGTTAACACTGCAATCAAGTTACTGTGAAAATCCCCTAGTCGCCACATTCCTGCGCCTGTTTGGGTACACAGAGGGAGAATTCAGAATGTCCAAATTACCTAACAGCACGTTTTTCGGGACTTGTGGGAGGAAACCGGAGCGCCTGGAGGAAACCCACGCAGACACAGGGAGAGCATGCAGACTCCGCACAGACAATGTTCCAAGCAGGAATCGAACCTGGGTCCCTGGCGCTGTGAAGCAACAGTGCTAACCACTGTGATACCGTGCCGGCACTTGGGCAGATAAATCCATTGACCTGAAAGCAGCATTATTGCAAGGGGAGCAATATCAAAGAGAAGAATTTTTAAAGCCTCCAAAAGACAGTTGTTGACATAGAGGGGAATTTATGAAGGCTGAATAAGTGTGTTTTCGGGCCAAATGATGCCTCCAAGCTTTGGTATTTTTCAGTTAGGTCCGTCGTATTAAAAGCTGGTTGTGTTCAGTGAACAGTAGATTCAGTGATGTTCTGTGCATACTATAAAAAGAGAAAACTAGCGGGCATTGTCTTAATGCAGCTCGATGATTTCCTGGAGAGGGTGGGCGTGGGGGTATCTGGCATTTGAGAAATATGTAGAGCTTTTAAGTACATCAGGTTGGCTTGGAGGCAGACGCCAGTAGGCAGACTAAGTTGGAAATAACCTTGGCTCGAAAGTGTTAATAGGATCTCAATAAATTGGGCTAGGATCTTGCCATAGGAAGACTCTGCAACAATGGAAGAAGCTTAATAGGGCCGGTGGCGGATATGAAGGAGTAAGTCACACATTTGGTGGCTCCCGCTCGGGTTGGACTTTTGGACCTCTCCCCCCGATTTTCTACCGGAATTGAATTGTAAAACTGATGACAGAGGCAATAGTGAACTGAATTCCCACATCGGTGCATGGAGAAAAGGACTAGAATTGTTCGTAAAGGCAGAAACAGCAAGACAGAGAAAGCTTGGGCTGAAGCTGCAGCAGGAGACAGCATGGCGGAGGACCGGACCTCTGGCTTGTCGACCCAGCGGTCAACGGAGCAGCTGATGCAAGTTATTCAGGAAGGCTTTGCTAAGCAGAAACGGGACTGCTTGGACCTGATAAAAGAGTCAATTGAGCGGCTGGAGCTTAGATTGGACGTCCAAAAGTAGAGAAGGCCATGGCTGAGCAGGAGGAACATCAAACTGCGGTGGAGCTGGAGGTGGGGATGCTGAGAGACCAGCAGAAGAAGCTCCTGGAGAAGATGGAGGACCTAGAGAATAGGTCCCGCCAGCAGAACTTGAGAATCATTGGGCTCCCAAAGGGGTCCCAAAGGGGCATACATCGCAGGTATGTTTGAGAAGCTGCTGGGGGATGCGGCATTCTCCCGGCCCTTGGAGATGGACAGGGCTCACAGATCACTCGCGAGGAAGCCGCGATTGGGAGATTCCCCGAGGGCAATGGCGGTGAGATTCCACAGGTACTTGGATAAGGGGCGTATTCTACAGTGGGCCAAGCAGACACGGAGCTGTAAGTGGGACAACAGTATCCTGTGGGTTTACCAAGACCTGAGTGTGGAGGTGGCCAGGAGAAGAGCAGGTTTCAACCAGATTAGGTCGATCCATTTCAAGAAAAAGGTGAAGTTCAGACTGCTGTATCCAGCCCATCTCTGGGTCACATACAAGGAACAGCACTTTTATTTTGAGTCACCTGAGGACATGCGGGACTTCGTGAAAAGGAAAGGACTGGTGGTGGACTGAGAAATTTTGAACTTTGCTGAAACATTCATGGGGTTTTGTTTTTTGTTTTTCTGTTCTTTAAAAAAAGTTTCCCGTTTTTAGTTTTGTGGAAGCTGTTCGTAAAGCCTTCTGTATTGATTTGGGACTAGTGGCAGAGCTGAGTGAGTTAAGGTTTTCATTTGTACTGTTGGGAGGGGCAGCACGGTGGCGCAGTGGGTTAGCCCTGTTGCCTCACGGCGCCGAGGTCCCAGGTTCGAATCCCGGCTCTGGGTCACTGTCTGTGTGGAGTTTGCACATTCTCCCCGTGTCTGCGTGGGTTTCGCCCCCACAACCCAAAGATGTGCAGAGTAGGTGGATTGGCCACACTAAATTGCCCCTTAATTGGAAAAATGAATTGGGTATTCTAAATTTATAAAAAAAAAAAAAAAAAACATTTGTACTGTTGGGGGATGGAGATGTGCTTGTTTAGATTTTGGTGTTTTTCTGTTGGGCAATTGTGTGGGGATTGTTTAATGTTGGAGTATGTTTGTATGTGTGGGGGGCAGGGTGGGAAGGGAACAATATGTGGGAGACTATCCAGTGCCAGGGATGGGGGCCACCAAGCTACCTGGGTGGGCTAGCTCATGGAAGCATAGTGGGGGGTGTGCATATGTTTGGTTTATTGAAGGGGTTCGGTTACAGAGTGTTGTTGCTGGGGGGGGGGGGGGGGGGGGGGTTAAATGTTCGACTGGCGAGGGAGGGACTTGGGCTAAGGGCCAGAGAGGAGGTTGGGGGCAGAGGTTGCCTGAGGGCGGGCTGGTGGAGGCACAGAGCATGGGCTGGAGGCAGGCCCAAAAAAGGGGATGGTTGATCAGCGAAGGAGGGGGGCAATTCCCCCAACCGTGGAATGTTCGAGGGTTAAATGAGCCGGTCAAAAGAGCATGTGTGCTCGCGCATCTTCGGGGACTGAAGGCGGACGTGGTAATGTTGCAGGAGACGCACCTTAGAGTAACTGACCAGATTAGATTGAGGTAAGGCTGGGTTAGTCAGGTCTTTCACTCGGGACTAGATTCAAAGACTAGAGGGGTTGCGATCCTGATCAACAAGCAGGTGGTGTTTGAGGCGGGTAGAATAGTCTCGGATATGGGAAGTCGGTACATTATGGTCAGTGGGAAACTGGAGGGGGTGCAGGTGGTATTAGTAAATGTGTATGCACCAAATTGGGATGATGTGGAGTTTATAAAGAGGATGCTGGGGAAGATACCAGACCTGGACTGGCACAGGTTGGTCATGGGAGGGGACTTCAAAACAGTTATTGAGCCTGATTTGGATCGGTCAAGCTCGAAAACGGGCAGGGTACCAGCAATGGCAAAGGAACTAAAAGGGTTCATGGAGCAGATGGGTGGGGAGGGGGGAGGGGGGGGGGGGGCAATCCATGGAGATTTGGGCAGCCGAGGGTGAAAGAGCTCTCCTTCTACTCACACGTGTATAAAGTGTACTCCCGGATTGATTTCTTTATTTTGAGCAGGGCCTTACTAGCAGGCGTGGTGGACACGGGATACTCGGCGATCACAATCTCAGACCATGCTCCGCACTGGGTTGACCGGCAGGTTGGTAAAGACAGTAACCAGCGCCCGCACTAGAGGTTGGATGTGGAACTTTTGACTGACGAAGATGTGTGCGAGCGGCTGTGGAAATGTATTCAGAACAACCTGCAGGTCAACGACATGGGGGAAATTTCAGCAGCGGTGGTCTGGGAAGCACTGAAGGCGATGGTCAGAATGGAGCTGATCTCGATACAGGCCCACAGGGAGAAGGTGGACAGGGCAGAGACGGACCGACTGGTAAAGGAGATACTACAGATCGATAGGAGGTATGCGGAGACCCCAGAGGCAGGGCTTTTAAGGGAACAGCGGAGGCTACAGGCGGGGTTCGGCTTGTTAACCACAGGGAGGGCGGTGGAGCAGCTGAGAAAGGCGAGGGGGCGATCTATGAGCATGGAGAGAAGGCCAGCAGAATGCTTGCCCAACAGCTTAGAAAGAGGGAGGCAGCCAGGGAGACAGGGAAAGTAAAGGACAGAGATGAGAACCTGGTCGGAGATTCAGCAGGGGTGAATAAGGTGTTAAGGATTTCTACAATAAGCTGTATAGGTCCTAGCCCCACGGGGCCGGAGAGGATGAAGCACTTCTTGGGAGGGCTGAATTTCCCAAAGGTGGACGGAGAGCTGGTAGAAGGGCTGGGGGCCCCGATCGGGTTGGAAGAGATCGTGGTGGGTCTGAAGGCCATGCAGTCGGGTAAAGTCCCGGGGCCGGACGGGTACCCAGTGGAGTTTTATGAAAAGTTCTCTGGGAGATTGGGGTCGATGATGTTCAATGAGGAAAGGGAAAGAGGGGTGCTGCCCCCGACGATGTCACAGGCCACAATTTCTCTGATTCTGAAGCGGGACAAGAACCCGGAGCTGTGTGGATCCTCCAGGCCTATATCCCTGTTGAATGTGGACGCTAAACTGCTGGCCAAAATTTTGTTCTCCAGGACTGAGGATTGTGTTCCGGACGTTATTGGGGAGGACCAGACGGGGTTTAAGGGTAGGCAGTTGGTGGCCAATGTAAGAAGGTTGTCAAGCGTAATCATGATGCCCCCGGAGGTAGGGAGGTGGAGGTAGTGATCGCAATGGATGCAGAAAAGGCTTTTGATTGGGTAGAATGGGATTATCTGTGGGAGGTACTGGGACGGTTCGGATGTGGGCAGGGCTTTATTGACTGGGTCAGGTTGCTGTATCAGGCTCCCGTGGCAAGCATATGGACAAATAGGACAACATCGGACTATTTTAGACTGCACCGGGGGACGAGACAGGGATGCCCCCTCTCCCCACTGTTGTTCGCGCTAGCTATAGAGCCATTGGAAATTGCTCGGAGAGCCTCAAGGGGCTGGAAGGGGCTGGTCTGGGGGCGGTGGGGGAGGGGGGGGGGGGGCGAGTTCAGAGTCTCGCTCTATGCAGACGCCCTGCTTCTGTATGTATCGGACCCAATAGAGGGGATGGAAGAAATCATGAGAATTCTCGGGGGATTTGGCCGGTTTTCAGGGTATAAGCTAAATATGGGGAAAAGTGAGCTGTTTGTGGTCCAGGCAAGGGGGCAGGAGAGGCGATTGGGGGAGCTGCTGTTTAGATTAGTAGGGGGAAGCTTTAGGTACCTAGGCATTCAAGTGGCGCGGGAATGGGAACGGCTGCATAAATTAAATCTGGTTCAACTAGTAGACCAAATGAAGGATGATTATCGGAGATGGGACACGTTCCCGTTGTCATTAGCTGGGATGGTGCAGACGGTGAAGATGACGGTCCTCCCGCGATACCTGCTCATGTTTCAATGTCTCCCCATCTTTATTCCACGGTCCTTTTTTAAACGGGTCAACAAAGTGATCACTGGCTTTGTTTGGGCGGGCAAGACCCCGCGAGTAAGGAAAATAATGCTTGAGCAGAGTGGGAGAGAGGGCGGGCAGGTGCTGCCAAATTTTAGTAACTATTACTAGGCTGCAAATATAGGCATGATCAGGAAGTGGGTGGTGGGGGAGGGGTCGGAATGGGAGCATTTGGAGGCGGCTTCAGGCAAGGGCACCAATCTGGGGACGTTGGTAACTGCACCTCTGCCGTTCCCGCCGGCACGGTACTCCACCAGCCCCGTGGTGGTGGAGGCCCTGAGAGTCTGGGGGCAATGGAGGAGACATGTGGGAGCAGAGGGAGCATCAGTCTGGTCCCCAATCTGTAATAATCACCGGTTTTCCCCAGGAAGTATGGATCGGGGGTTCCAGATATGGTGAAGAGCAGGGATTGAGAGGATGGAGGATATGTTTATAGAGGGAAGCTTTCTGAGTATGAGGGCGCTAGAGGAGAAGTTTGCATTGGTGGGGGAAACAAATTCAGGTACCTGCAGATGCGGGACTTTCTACGTAAACAGGTGTCAACCTTCCCGCTCCGACCGCTCAGGGGCATTCAGGGCAGGGTAATTTCCAGAGGGTAGGTCGGAGAAGGGAGCGTCTCGGACATTTACAAGGAACTTGTGGGGTCAGAGGAGATGCACACCAAGGCGCTGAAGCGCAAGTGGGAGGGGGAGCTGGGAGGAGAGATAGAGGATGATCTATGGGCAGACGCGTTGAGTAGAGACAATGCGTTCACAACATGTGCCAGGCTCAGCCTAGCACAATTCAAGGTCATTGACCAGGCTCATACGACAGCAGCCCGGATGAGCAGATTCTTTGGGGTGGAAGACAGGTGTGCAAAATGTGCGGGAGGACCAGCGAACCATGTCCACATGTTCTGGGCATGTCCGAAGCTTCGGGGATTTTGGCAGATGTCATGTCCACGGTGTTAAAAACAAGGGTGGCACTGAGTCCAGAGGTGGCGATTTTCAGGGTGTCAGAAGTCCTGGGAATCCAGGAGGAGAAAGAGGCAGATGTTCTGGAAGTTCTGGGAATCCAGGAGGAGAAAGAGGCAGACGTTCTGGCCTTTGCTTCCCTGGTAGCCCGGAGATGGATACTATTAGCTTGGAGGGACTCAATGCCTCAGTGGCTATCAGACATGGCTAGCTTTCTCTGTTTGGAGAATATCAATTTCGCCGTGAGGGGGTCAGTGTTAGGGTTCACCCGGAGGTGGCAACCGTTCGTCGACTTCTTCGCGGAAAATTAATCGTCAGCGAAAGGGGGGGGGGGGGGTTCATTTAGCTTAGAGTAGGGGCTTAATAAAGGTGGGACCTGTAAGGAAGGGAGACGGCTTTTGCACTATGTTTATAGATTCATGTACATTGTTTATATTGTTGTTGTTATAATACCAAAAATACCTCAATAAAATGTTTATAAAAAAAAGAAGCTTAATAGGGCAATTGAACAAACTAGACCGGATGCGTGCTGCGATGTATTATAAATGAGCGCCATGCTGAAATATGCTATTGTTGGTGAAGTGCGAAAAGCAAATAAAACATTAAAGAAATTAAGTTCAGAAGAATGTACAATCAGATTTCCAGAACTGGGTGACCCGGATGTGATATAATTAGTTATTATTTTTGTGACGCCTCACATGCTAACCTGCCTGATAGTTATTCACATGCAGCAAGATTTATTAAATTGTTAGTGGGAAGAAATGATAAATGTGGTAATCAAAGAAGATAAATTATTAGCACTTTCAGCTTCAAAAACACTGTGACAGTGCAAGAGGCAACAGATATGGCTATGGGCGCGATATACCGGCCGCATGCGCTCGATTGGGACTGCGACGTGGCCGATATATGCCGGGTAAAACTATCCGTCAGCCTCCTGGCAGCCAGTACGCAGATGTTGCGAGGCGCCGGGATCAGGATCCCGCCCACAATGGGCATGACCAAGCCACGCTCACGAAAGTCGGTTTTAAACCAACTTCAGCTAGCTCACCCAGGATCTACCAGCCTCCCCAGCGGGAGCCCCAGCCAGGCACCATTCAGAACTGGTCCACACAAACATGAACCGGTGGGGGAGGGAGATGACCCAGGCCATCGGAGGCCTCTGAGTGGTCAGAGACAGGGCAGGGTGGCCCCCTGGCCCTACCCCTGGTGCACGGGTACCTTGGCACAGCCAGGCTGGCACTTACAAGGTGACCAGGTAGCACAGCAAAGTCAGCAGGAGCACTGTCAGGGTGGCACTGCTCGGGTGCCCGGATGTCAGGGTGGCACTGCCAAGGGTCAGGACCTGAGGGGGGGGGCGTTTCCATGAAGGGAGGGTGGTGAGCGGGATATGAAGGGTGGGAGAGTGCAGGAAAGCTATGTAGGGGCCCGAAGGTGGTTGGGGGCATGAAGGGTGGGGATCTTGGCAGGGGGATCTGTAAGGGAGAACATGGGGAGGCCTGAGGAGGGGGCCCTCAGGGATCCCATAATGGGGTATCCTCACTTGGGGGTGTTGGGTAATGCTGATGTGTGTGGGGGGTGGCATTGCCCATGGTTGGGGGATGTGGGGCACCCTCAAGCTCACTGAGGGTTTGGGGCACCCTTTCAAAATGGTCTGGTCAGTGAGTTCAGCTCCCCAGTGATGAAAATAATTCTAAGTCTGGGCTAATTCGGTGAGAAACTCCCAAGGCCCAAAGTCTTTTAAAGCAGTGTTCTTTAAACTTTTTTTCCGGGGACCCATTTTTACCAACCGGCCAACCTTCGCGACCCACTCCGGCCGGTCTTCACGACCCACGCCGACCGACCTGCGCGACCCACCATTTCCTCTTACCTTGTTTGCTGCTGACAAAAATGGAGGAAGTAGTTTTGGGTCCCTTTGGCCCTCGTACACACTCCTCCAATGGAACCTGTTGGATGAAGGTGAAGCCTTCTGGTGTCGGAAAGTATGGAGTCTCCAACTGTCCAAAGTTCTGCATTTTTTTCCTGTAAGATTTTATCAAATAAACCCCCGCCCCCCCCCTGAACTTGTAAAAAAAATAAAAATAAAATGAATACAATAAATTTAAAAAATTAAAATTAAATTAATAAAATAAATGAATAAACCCCCCCAAACTTGTCAAACAAAAAGGTGCTACCGTTTTTTTAAAAAGCTGCCACACTGCGCATGCATGCCCCATCATTGGCGGCATGCACATAGGTTTGCGGATGTGCGCCGATGATCTGGCATGCATGCGCAGTGCGGACGATTTTTTGTCATGTTTGTGGCCATTTTGAAGGCCGCTTGCAGCCGGCGTTATTAACAGCCAGCTGCTGCGGCTGTTGCGCACAGACGTGCACGATCAGGAGCGCCGCGACAGACGGCTCCGCGACCCTCCCGACACCCGCCGTGGGTCGGCCCCCAAGTTTGACAATGCCCGTTTTAAAGGAACTCCTATATAAGGGCCAACAGGTATCAAATGTGCCCATAGAATGCTACATTGTCCCAGAGTGAACGATTATCAATGCCCATTCAACGGTGTCACGGGAAAGAGATTGAAAGATTTAAAAAAGGAAGGAAATTTCCAAAATTAAATGGGTTGACGTTCTCTGATTGCTTTGCAAAGAGAGCTGCTTGTCCAAAGGAACTGTTGAACATCTTTGAAGGCAGACACCATGAACATTTTAGAACAAGCTAAAAGTACATAGCCCATCTCTCTGCCTAACCAAACACAGAAATGTATTTCTTTATTTGCTATGTAATGGTTAAATATGGAAAATATGATTTAAACAAGGCATGAATGCAGAAAAAACTCAGAGTCATCCTTATTTCCATATGAATGAATTTTGCAGCGACCATGCCCAGTTATTATAAAGATTTGTGTTGGAATGTGTTTTGACTTCTCTTTCTCTTACTGCCTGTACTCCACAAAGCACATAAAGGTCAGAGCTGACATAGCAAGTAAATGTTGACATCATAACCATTTTAGTGACAAATGCAAGCCCTCCATTTCACAGGTGAATTAATTGTATATCAGTAAGCAACCTTCTCATTAACATAAGAACCTTCTGCTGCATTAAATTCTTAAGGACCATTCAAACTATGAAAATATTGTCAGATATTACAGAAACAACTTCAAAACCAGTTTCATCTTTGAAATATTTGATCGTACTGAAATTGGTTAATTAAAAACTACTCAGGGCAGTTGGACATCATTAGGTTATGTCAGTATTGTGTAAATTCCAAATGAAATGGTCAGGTTCAAAAACAGATGTTTCAGCACCCAATAAGACCATTCACTAATTGGTTTTGGGCCAGTAACCAAGCCGATTTCAGGGCTAATACCAGTGCCAGCACTGGCTGCATATTGAAGTAGATTTAATGCTATTTTTCCTGTACTCCTTAATATTTTCCTCTTTGTGAGGCCCACAAAGAATCCAGCACGAGTTTGTAGAGTCAAACAGAAAGTAGCTTTATTTACAATATGTATACAGCAGCAGTAGTTCATCACTGCTTCCTTCTCTATTTATACAACTGCAACTACTGATGACGCCCCCCCCCCCCCCCCTCCTTCACTGAGGGAGCTCATATTCCCCAAGAAACATGGGGTAATCAATTGTCCCCAGCCAATAGGATCGGGCAGGTTATAACACTCTTCAAGAATCCAATAGCCTCATAATTATCAACTTAGTGTAACCACTTACGCATTTCATAATCTAATAACGCTCTGCATAAAATAATCATTTCCCCTTATGCTTCTACTATACTTGCTACCATTTACAGCAATCCCACTTATCCCAGACTGCCACCTATATTGGGGAAAATGGAATCAACTACCTGCCATTACAGTGGTACATAGGAACTATATTGAACTGGTTGGCTATTTTGCGCAGTTAATGTCCGCTTGCTTGATATTCAGCCCTAACACTCAAGGCTTTAAGCTTCTGTCACCGCTGTGTGTCTTTCTTATTAGCTTGTAGAGCTGGACATCTTTTAAGTTCTATTTTAAATATTGCAAAGTTACATAGGTTAATGCATTTCTCAATGTAAAATATTTGGGATTAAGCGTGATCCAAATTAAAAATAACAAAGATCTGAGGTGAGACTGCATGGCTCCATTTCAAAAGGATGAAACATACTTGGCCCATTTAATTCACCTGTCTACAGACAGCTAATTCTGCAAGGTTTTCATCTCAGAAAAGTTGTCAATGCAGGTTTTTAAATCACCTCCATGGCCAGAATCATTTGGGCTTATAAAACCAATGGATGTTGAGACCAACTACGGGTCATGACCCCATCAGTGGAACACCCACCTGCATGACCATAATGAAGCAGCCAATTGACAGGTTGTTTTTGTGTTCACCCATCCAAAGAGAGGGCCCAAAGGTGGAGCCAGCCAATAGACCCACTGGGACACATGAGATGAAGTTGAAGGTTATCTGTTAGAGGTGGCTCAGGAACTCCCTTTCTGACACCAAGAAAATATACACTGAGAAATGCACCCACAAAGGCCACTATGGAGCAGACCATTAATCTTCTGAAAATTAGATTCTGATGCCTGGACTGTTGGCTCCTGCAGAATGTGCCAGCTCAGGTATTCCTGATTATTGTCATTTTCTGCATGCTTCACAATCTGGCAGTGCAGAGAGGGAGGGTGTTGGCAGATGAGGACGTTTTAGAGTATCCTTAGACGAAGAATCCAATGCTGACTCAGATGAGAAATATCAGGATCAAAATAAGCAAACTGCATAAGATGAAGGGCAGCGAGGGTGGGTGCCAGCTTAACACATGGAAAGAGCACCCCTGCTGATCCATGAGTATAAAGTGATTTCTTCATTCTTTTCCATGTGCTGTGCCATGGCCTTCACTGCCCGCTGAACTGGAAGCAGACTGCTAACCCTGATACCTCATCGGCTGTGAGGACCTTGACTTGCCCGACTTATGAGGGACTTCTGCCTTTTGGCAGTAGTCTCCTCTGTCGATGTGACACCCTGAGATGCTAATGTCACTGGCACAAAGTGGAGAAGGTGCTGTCGCCATCAGGAATGCCCTGAAAAGAGTCCCCAGGTACAGACAGCTGTCACTCATCCAACAACATGAGGTCCCATTATACCTCCCTGCTTACCAGTGATGGATGCTTACCTGATGGGGTGTCCAGGTGGCTCCTTGCCCCTCTTGCATTGTCTGCTTGATTTATGTGACAGTGCAAGGGCTCACCGATTTGCATATATACCCAGGATTCCCTGAATGATCAGAAGAATCATATTCAACTCTACGTCAACTCTGTTTCTCTCTCCTCAAATGCTGCCAGACCTGCTGAGTATCTCGAACACTTTCTGGTTTTATTCCCATGAATTTTCTGCTGGTTCTGGGTCTGAGTGTCACCAATCTCTCAAGAAAGCTACGCATGTAAATGAAGGAGATTACAGTGTTCATGGCCTGGATGCACTTCGTTACTGTCCTTGTCAGGGCACACCCACATTCTGGAATCTCTGCCAGATCCTCACTAATTTCATGCTGCACTTCCAGCATCTTCCCCCTTGTGGTCACAGCCAGGGAGTCAGCATTTTCCTGGTCTCCCATACCACTCTACTCAGGTTATAGGCCTAGACTGTCACCATCTCCTGACATTTGGTCCATCGCTTGCACAGTGTTCCAATGATCTGGGGACCCGAGTTCAAATCCCACCATGGCCGGTGCTGAAATTTAAACTCAATAAAATATCTGGAATTTTAAAAAGTCTAATCTTGGCCATGAAAGCCATTGTCGATTGTTGTAAAATTCCATCTGGTTCCCTAGTGTCCTTCAGGGAAGGAAATCTGCCATCCTTACCTGGTCTGGGCCTACATGTGACTCCAGATCCAAAGCAATGTGGCTGACTCTTAACTGCCCCCTCAAGGGCACTTAGGGATGGGCAATAAATGCTGGCACAGACTGCAATGCCCATGTCCCATGAACACATTTTTAAAAAGCAGTTGGTGTTACCATTATGGCCAATGTTCACATAACCATTAAGGTTCTAATATCTAAGCTGGTGGAAGATGCAGAGCAGAAGAATGGTATGGTGCACCATCTGAGGACCTCCCTGTTCCTCAGAGTTCAATTCCAGCCACTCTGGGATGATAGCTACTGAAGCCAATGACTGAACTGTTGGAGAAATCACAAAGATGAGGAACACTCAATGCTGCAGATAAAGACTGAGCTAAGATCACTGCATCTCGGACAGAAACCTTCCACAAATCACATGTCAAGAGTAATCCATTGTCACACGCACACTCCCATTCCAGTTACATTCCTTCACCATTACACCTAACCCCTCCCCCTGCCCCTCCACCCCACCCAGTGCTGAGAGAAGATTTCTCCAATATTCACCAGCCCATCACTAACTCTGGCCTCTTCTCATCCAACTGAGCTGCTTCCCACGCTGTTGGCTGGCCAGTTCCAGGGTCTCCTCCATTTTTGTCAGCACTGTCACCCTTGACACTACTTAGTCCTTGCCCACTCACAAGCTCTGTGGACTGTCTTCTCCTGCAAAGACAATGTGACAAAGATGAGTTCCAAATCTGCTGGTGTCAACACTGATGGTTTGCTCTGGTGTTTCTCTCATCCACATTGTGCTTTTCCACCCATGAGATCCAATGCCCCCCCCCCCCCCCCCCCCCCCCCCCGTCCCGTCCCGTCCCGTCCCGTCCCAGGCCCTGATAGCCAGGCAGAGTGCTAAGACTCTTACAATTGACACTCTGGCTGCGCAGGGTTTATTCATCCATTGTCCTGTTGATCACTTCCCACATACAATGCATACCCTCCCAAAGGTGTGTGACCACATCCAAGTTGGCATCCTTACTCACTCTTGCAAAATGTAGACGGTCAAGCTCATTCATTTGCTGCACTGTAGCCATATCCTATGGACAACCTCATACCTACATGGTCACAGCATAAAGGAGGGCATGCAGAGAGTCATTGCGTGGGACCGCCATGATCATGCCTCTGGCATTGCTCTTGATGGGCGATTTCATTGACCTTTCACATTCAGAACTGGTGGGGTGAAACCTGAATAAACAGTCACGCTGAGTGCCTCAGGAGGATTGGGGCTGGCAAGGATGGCAGTAACCCCTCCGCCTGCACTAGATTGTTACTATGTACCCCTGTACTGCACGCTGCCCTCCTGATGCACATTTACAACAACGTTTTAACATCCCTAATGGCAGCTGCCCCCTGGTGAGTACCCATCCCACCACTGCCTGACAACTGCCTTCTTGCATTTATTTGCCACCAGGCTTGCCAGTCGACTACTAATTGTCTTAATCATGGCGGTGCCACAGGACTGATGGGAGCTAGCATGTCACTGATAGGAGTTGGCATGTCACTAATAGGAGTTGGCATGTCACATGCTTCTGCTGTCATTAGCCCTCTGGGTAGCATGAAATCCCAGCCAATGCTTCAACTTTGGGCTTGCTTCCACTCCATCTTTTCATGGTTTCTGTACTTAATGTTTTTAAATTCTAGGATTTAACATGGCAGGTGTCCTATACCACCAAGGACTATATTGCCATTTTGGAATGTCAGAATTACTGGTATTGATTGGAACTGAAATAGCTGAGTTGTTGCAGCTTCTAGCACAAGTAACCAAAGGGGAAATTAAGTTGTTGGGCTGCGACGATTCATTGGATTTTCTTGCTGATGCCAAACTCAGTGGTATCCAATGTATAATTACGGGATGGAGGGAAACGCTGGAGTCACCTTTGTGCAATGTCTGAATGTCGGCCATTAACTGAGCAATTGTTTTGTGTAACGTGGAATGCTCTAATTCCCCCCGAGCAGCTCCATAGTACTCATTAGCCATTTATATTTAGTGACAATGGTTAGTGACAAGATTTTCACATGATAATGCATGGAATCATTCTACTGTCCTCACAAGGATCTGAGACTTCAGAGCCTTAATTCGGACATCACACAATGAAGATTATTTCATCAAAGGAGGTGTATCAATCTAGACTAGCAGCTAAACTCAATTCAATTGCACAAGCGATAAATAGAAAGCAAATCTGGGATGATACTGCAGAGCTGATTTCTTGCTATTTTAAAAGCAGGCAAAAAACATGATGACGGAGGCAGACGTCATATCCGGGCATGGGATGGTGAAGGGGAACCTAGAAAATTCATCGACCTCACTAAGGATGTAGGTGTTGCGGTCGGTGGAGGGGAGGGGCCCTTTGAAATCCACACTGAGGCGTTCAAAGGGGCGGGACGCTTTCACCAGGCACGCGCGGTCTGGCCGGTAGAAGTGTGGCTTGTACTCGGCACAGACCTGACAGTCTCTGGTGACTGTCCGTACTTCCTCGACGGAGTTGGGGAGATTGCGGGCTTTGATTAAATGGTACAAGCGAGTGACCCCCGGATGGCAAAGGCTCTCGTGCAAGGCACAGAGCTGGTTCACTTGTGCACTGGCACATGTACCTCAGGAGAGGGCGTCTGGGGGCTCGTTGAGCTTGCCGGGGCGATACAAGATCTCGTAGTTAAAGGTGGAGAGCTCGATTCTCCACCGCAAGATTTTGTCATTCTTGATCTTGCCCCGCTGCGTGTTGTTGAGCATGAAGGCTACCGACCGTTGGTCAATGAGGAGATTGAATCTCCTGCCGGCCAGGTAATGCCTCCAGTGCCGCACCACTTCAACGATTGCCTGGGCCTCCTTTTCAACAGAGGAATGCCGAATGTCGGAGGCATGGAGGGTGCGTGAAAAGAATGCCATGGGTCTGCCTGCCTGATTCAGTGTGGCGGCAAGGGCGACATCTGAAACGTCGCTCTCTACTTGGAAAGGCAGAGTCTCGTCTACGGCATGCATCCCCGCCCTGGCTATGTCAGATCAAATGCGGGCTAAGGCCTGTTGTGCCTCGGCCAAGAGGGGAAAATGCGTGGACTGGAGAAGTGGGCAGGCCTTGTCCACGTATTATGGGACCCACTGGGTGTAATAAGAAAAGAACCCAAGGCAGCGTTTGAGAGCCTTGGGGCAGTGGGGGAGTGGAAGTTCCATGAGGGGGCGCATGCGGTCGGGGTCGGGGCCCAGTAGTCCGTTTTGGACTACGTAGCCGAGGATGGCTAAGCGGTCTGTGCGGAACACGCAGTTCTCCTTGTTGTATGTGAGATTAAGGAGAAATGCGGTGTGGAGGAATTTAGAAAGGTTGGCATCATGGTCCTGCTGGTCATGGCCGCAGATGGTGACATTGTCGAGGTACAGGTAGGTGGCCTGCAGTCCATACCGGTCAACCATTCGGTCCATTTCTTGTTGAAATACCGAGACTCCATTTGTGACGTCGAAGGGGACCCTAAGAAATTGGTACAGACGACCGTCTGCCTCGAAGGCAGTGTAGGGACGGCCCGATTTACGGATGGGGAGCTGGTGGTAGGCGGATTTCAGGTCAATAGTAGAGAAGACCCGGTACTGTGCAATCTGATTGACCATATCAGAAATGCGGGGGAGGGGGTACGCGTCGAGCTGCGTGTACCGGTTGATGGTCTGGCTGTAGTCCATGACCATCCTGTGCTTCTCCCCGGTCTTAACCACTACCACCTGGGCTCTCCAAGGGCTGTTGCTGGCCTTGATGATACCCTCCTGAAGCAGCCGCTGGACTTCGGACCTGATGAAGGCCTTGTCCTGGGTGCTGTACCGTCTGCTCCTGGTGGCGACGGGCTTGGAATCTGCAGTCAGATTGGCAAAGAGTGAGGGAGGCTCGACCTTGAGGGTCGTGAGGCCGCAAACGGTGAGGGGAGGTAGGGGTCTGCCGAATTTGAGGGTGAGGCTCTGGAGATTACATTGGAAATCCAGGCCTAGTAAGAGTGACGCACAGAGGTTGGGGAGAATGTATAGACGGAAACCGTCGAATTCCACGCCCTGTACGGTAAGTTTAACCAGGCAGAAACCCCGGATCGGGACAGAGTGGGACCCGGAGGCGAGAGAGATCTGCCGGTTGGTGGGATGGACCGCAAGGGAATAGTGCCTTACCGTGTCCGGGTGGACGAAGCTCTTCGTTCTCCCGGAGTCGATAAGGCAGGAGGTCACGTGGCCGTTGACCAGCACCGTTGTGGAAGAGGGTGCCAGGTTGCGAGGACGCGACTGGTCAAGCGTAACGGAGGCGAGTAGCGGGCGATCAGCAGTCGAGTCAGATGAGTCCGACAAGGAGCGGTAGCGACCCGTGTCCCGTGGCCCCGTCCCGGGAGGACAAAATGGCGGCGTCTGGAGTACCTGTGTGGGAGAAGTTGGCGGCGGTCAAAATGGCGGCTCCCATGGAGCGCACGTTGTGGGGTCAGGACAAAATGTCGGTGCACATGGAACGCACATGGCGGTGGGGGATGAAGATGCCCATGGAGCGCACGTGGCGGGGTGGCAAAAGATGGCGACGCCCACTAATCGCACGTGGGCTCGGGGGCAGCGGACGGCAGGGCCCAATAGTGCGATCGGCTGAGGCGAGGGGAACGGGGGCGTGATAGCGGCAACCGTCCGGGACTGACACACCGCTGCAAAGTGGCCTTTCTTGCCACAAGCTTTGCAGGTCGCGGTGCGGGCCGGGCAGTGTTGGCGTAGTGCGCGGGGCGGCTGCTGGGGGGGGGGGGGGGGGTTGCGGGGTCCATGGGGGGGAGGACAGGTGAGCCTGGGGGGGCCATTTGCGGGGTGCACGAGGGATAGGACGGGTGGGCCAAGCGGCAAGTGAAGTAAGTTTGCGCACTACGGGAGGCGGCCGTCATGGAAAGCGCCAGAGTCTTTGTGGCCGCAAGTTCGAGGGCGGCCCCTTCCAGCAGTCATTGCTGGATGGGGTCCGATGCAATGCTTGTGACAAAGGCATCGCGCATGAGTAAGTCAGAGTGTTCCGTGGCTGTGAGGGCCCGGCAGTAGCAGTCCCGTACCAGAGGTATAAGGGCCCTCCAGAAGTCCTCAATCGACTCACCCGGTTGCTGGACGCGAGTAGAGAGTTGATGCCTCGCAAACAGGGTGTTCGTCGACTGTGCATAGTTCTCCTTGAGCAGTTCCATGGCCCTGGCGTAGTCAGGCGCATCTCGAATTAGCGGAAAGACACTGGAGCTAAGTCTCGAGTACAGGAGTTGCTTTTTCTGAGCCTCCGTCGGGGGAGGGTCCGCTGAAGAGATGTAGGCCTCGAAAACTGCAAGCCAGTGAACAAAGTCTTTCCTGGTGTGAGGCGACTGCGGATCCAGCTGCAGACGGTCAGGCTTGATTCTGATGTCCATGGTGTACAGAAAATCACACAGCAATAAATTGTGGCGCTAACAATTATAGTCAAAGACGAGAGACAAGTTCAATCGAGGCTTTATTGCTGTATGATGCTATCCCTCCGTCTGCAACTGAAGACTAGAGTCTGAGTGACTCACACGCATATTTATACACAAGCTCCCTGTGGGCGGAGCTAGCCGGCAGGGGCTTACCGGAGGAACCTGTATTACAGGTACAGCCATACATCCCCCTACTCCAAGTATGCATATCTACAGTAGTTATCACCACATCATTGTTATGAGATGTGGGTGTCGCTGGCAAGGCCAGCATTTATTGCACATCACTTAATGCCTCTCCCGGGATCTACTGGCCTCATTCCACTCCGATTCCGAGGGTATGTAGCCAATAAATCGCACCCCCATTTCGTTCACTCATGTCCTTTGAGAATTAAATCTGCCATTCTTACCTTGTATGACCCACATGTGACTCCAGACTTGACTCTTAAATGCCTTCTGAAATCCTGAAATGGCCGAGCAAGCTACTCCATTCAAGGGCATTTGAGAATTAGCAATAAATGCTGGCCTTGCCAGCAGCACCCACATCCTATGAAAGAATTTAAACCCTGCAAATTAATCAATACAAATATTAACACCTATCTACATGAAATGTACTATGGTTGTTTTGAGACCTGATGGGAAAAAAACAACTGGGCAAGTTTTTATGAATGATTTACAGGAATTGAGAATGTCTGCCTTTCTGTTCACTGATTTATTTTACCTGGGATTGCTAACGGTGACAGTTTGGGACCTGGTTTGGAATAATTGCGGAGTCTGGCAGTGTGAAGGCAGATTAACATAGACAGCTCAAAGTGAAGCACTGCTCCAACAGTGATTATTAATATTTATGCTTCAAGACATCATCTGCCTTAAGTCACTGCAAGTTTATTCCCTCGGTTGTTTTACAGAGCTTATAGTTTAAACAAAAATATTTTTCGCTAAAACTGCTGAAATAGAATTAAAGGTTAAACTAATAATTCCTCCCAACAGTTTCAGCTGAGGATATAGCATGGCTTCCCCACTTACCCCTCTGTAAATAGAGTTTGATTTGAATTATGATGTCTTTTGACATTTTACTGGTGAAACCTGCATTCGTACTTTGTAAATATTACATGCTGTAGATTCATGCTTTATTGATATTCCACCAATTCCTCGTTATTTGATTTGTTACTCTTGGGAAACTAAGTTCAATGTCTCCTGCGATTAAGGAAAGATTGTATTTAGACGCTGGCATTTAAATACCAGGTCACATCAGCCTCCTATATCATGCAGTCATCTACTCATCCCATTTACTTATTAGAGTCAGTTTTGGAATGCAAAAGGTTATTCAAGTGAAATCTATGATGAACTGCCCATTAGAAACACTAGAGCTTGATTATTAGCTTTACTGAGTGAGATTCTGTTTTACTTGCATGCCCATGCTCGAAGTTGAAAATACACCATTCAGCACTGCCCTGAGCAAAAGGAATAGCATGGCACTATTAATGAGAAAGAGTAAAAATCTTTACAACATTGCATAGGAAAGATATTTTCAGTAATAAATTTTTTAAGACTATTTGCAATCAGTCTGACATATATTAAATGCCAAAATAGATTTTAACTTAATAAATAATTTAGTTTAAGGTTTTACAGAGAACATGATTCACTTCTTGTAGCATCTGCAGCAGACGCATGCTGAAGTAGCTTCAGTTTTCTAGCTGCGATGCTTGCCGGTATGAATTTCAAAAATATTGATTTGCAGAACCTAAAAAGATACAGCAAACTACAAAGTCGAAGATGTGATAAAGTAGCGATATTGTGCCGTTACTTCACGTCAGCATGCTTTTCAAGGGATTGTCAGCTTCTGTCATTGAAGAACAAAGTGAACAGAAGATTCTGGAATGCCAAAGGCTGTGAAAATGAATTAATGAAATTTCTAGGTTTGGTCTCACGAGAGCACATTTTCTTAAATTGAAATAGCTAGAATTAAAATAGAATTTGCCGATATTCATCAAATTTCAAAATGATGCACAAGAGACAAAGGCCTAGCTGTTCCAGAATTAGGCAATATCGTTGAAGAGAATGATGACAAACCATACATCAGAGCCTCTGGTCGCTGACCTGCGCTCACACAAACGCCTATCTGGAATGACTTCCTTTCCCGCTGGAGAGAATAAGGTTAGCCAAGGTGTAAACTGCACTGCTCAGAAATTCCAAGTTAGGCAAGGGCAAGTACTAACCCAGTTTTGTTTCCTATCATTGCTGTCACCTCTGACCCATAAGGGTGGCCGTGAATGCTAGGACAGTGGAGCCATGCAAGCCATAAATAATCATGGAGGCCAATGGTCTAGTTATGGCCTTCTCAGCTATGATCACTCTTTTGCTGAGGTTGCTGAACTCACCGCCTACAAGAATGGTGGAAGCAGACAAGATGAATGATTTCAAAATGAAAATTGGATGGAGCTGAAATGGAGTTAGAGCTATGGGGACAAAGCAAGGGAATGGGACTGATTGGATCACTCTCTAGAAAACAGTCACAGAGCCGATGGGCCAAATGGCTTCCTACTGTGCTTTAATGATTCCACGTGCTCAATTATACAAGGCGCTGTGGCCCCCACCACCCAGGCTAAAATAAGAATGAGAATGACTGCCCTGCAGCCATTAACGGCTGTCAATCAGCTGAAAGCAAGATTTCTGCCCCCCCCCCCCCCCCCCGGGAACAGGAAGTCCATCCTCGAGAGCTGACAGCCAATCAGAGGCCAGCAACTCTCATCCTGGCAGTGCCACCGTGGCCACTACCGCGGCTGCACTGAGGGTGTACAGCAATAGGTTGGAAAAAGTACCTGCCGGTTGTGTGGTTCTGTCTGCTGTATCATGAGATTGTACATAAGGCATGATATATTATGTCAGGACCACTGTGAATTTGCTAGCTTGACCTTTGTGGGAACACAAATGCTCAGAATGAAAATATAGTCAGGAAAACCTGGTCAATTCACTTCAGTATGAAATGTCCTAAAACAGGATATGGATAATAAATGTGAAGGCCTGTAATTTATAAGAAGTTAGATAGGGCTGTGTTTTTATTGCAGACATTCCAATGGTACAAATACTGATGATTATGAACACACTGACAGGAAGAACCGCATTAGCACAATCTTGAAAGCTGGAAGGGCTGTGCCAGGTTTCTGTGGCTGTTAAAGTCAGAAGACCTGAGTGAAAGAAACCAGTGATTTTCTGTAGGTAAAAGCAAAGAAATTGTAGGGCAAGACAGGTTACTTTGGAAGATTCAGATTTGTGGATATCATCAGATAACTGGATATGTAAACCTTTGCTTTAGTATTTAAAACAGAGAGCTGGATGAAAGAGGCTATCTGTCTTGTAGTTTTAAAGGTAAAACAAGAACTGGATTGGGAGGATTAGGCTTTGTGGAGTGTGGTAGTATGGCTGGTGGTACTACGGTACCTGGGAGTGTGAGCTGCTATTGGTGGAGAAGGCTCGCACTCATTGGCCCAAGTGTTGCTTTCTCATTGGTCAAGACGAAGGTAGCTCCGCCCATGAAGCGGAGTATAAGAACCCATGTTTCCTAGCAGCCATCGTTCTTTCTGTACTCAAGCTGCTGGGGAAACATCTTGTAGATTAAAACCTTCAATTCGGACTACTCCTTCGTTTCTGTGGTTATTGATCGCGCGTCATGGA
The DNA here is from genome assembly GCF_902713615.1 of Scyliorhinus canicula. Taxonomy (NCBI): domain Eukaryota; kingdom Metazoa; phylum Chordata; class Chondrichthyes; order Carcharhiniformes; family Scyliorhinidae; genus Scyliorhinus; species Scyliorhinus canicula. The sequence continues at coordinate 106,157,983 of NC_052151.1, forward strand.
GTATTTATAAAATGCAGACACAATTGAATTGAAAGAAATCTGTTTGTAAAGTTCAATAGGTCCTGAATGATGTTATTTGTTCACCAGTTATTCATTTACTTGTGATTTTGACAACTATTTCAATAAAGTTAGTTAATAATTTCTAATCCTATAGTTTCTGAATCTTTTTGAATCTTTGTAATAGTTCAAATATTGCAGCATTGGCGAGGTTGTCGGGCAGGGATTTGAGAGGACATGAGCAGAGAGGAATCTGAGGGAGGCAGCTAACACCATGGGATGGGGGAGGGGCTTCTGCTCAGCCAGGAGACCAATTTCCCACCCCCCATTTCCCCCCACCCTCAACATCTGCAAAGCCATCCATCGGGGGGAGCTGTCAGGCTGGTCGCTTGGCAGTTTAATCCCAGCAGTGGCGCAATGAGGCCTGGCCCACCAGTGGGTAAGCTGCCCAACTCCATGCCCATCACTGGTGAAACTGCAATGGCAGCAGAGGCACATGGGTAGGCAGTAAGCAGGCCATCCAGTAAATTCGATGTGCCATCCTCCTTCAAGCCTACCAGTGAGGGAATGTTAAATCCAGCCCCTTAATTCTGACTCCATGAGGTCCCTTGTCGCAGAAAATATCTTTAGAGTTCTTTTTTAAAATTTGATCGTGGAATGTATGCGTCACTGGTTAGGCCATCATTTATTTGCCATCCTTAATTGGCCTTGAGAAAGTGGTCCACCCTCTTGAACCGCTGCAGTCTATGTAGTGTAGATACACCTACAGTGCTATTGGTTTTTGGCCCAACGCCAGTGAAGGAATATGAGTCCAAGTCAGGATGGTGTGTGGCTTGAATGGGAACTTCAAGTTATTGGTGTTTCCGCACATATGCTGCCCTTGCCATTTGGGGTATTGTACAGGTCCGGGTTCCAAAGGTGTTAATGAAGGAGCCTTGGTGAGTTGCTGCAGTGCATCTTGTAGATGGTACACACTGCTGCCACTGTGCGTCAGTGATTGAGGAAGTGAATGTTCAATGTGGTGGATGGCGGTGTCAATCAAATGGGCTGCTTTGTCCTGGATGATGAAGTATCGATAGCACTGCATTCAGCCAAGCAAGTGGAGAGTATTCCATCATACACCTGGCTTGCATCTTGTAGATGGTGGACAGACCTTGGTGGGTCTGGAGGTGAATGACTCTCTGCAAAATTCCCAGGCTCTGATCTGCTTTGTAGCCACAGAATTTATATGGCTGGTCCTGTTCAGTTTATGGTCAATAGTAATCCCCCCAGTGGCTCATGGGGGATTCAGGCTGGATATTGTTTAATATAGCAAGCAAGGCAAGAGGACTGTGAGGATTGATTACTTTGTTCCAAGAGATGGCCAGGGAAACAATTGTGTACTTCCTGACAAGGATCTCGCCCCTGAGAGAGTGAGCTGCACAGGAGAATCAATGGCAGGACAGAGCAGTGGTAGTGTTTGCTCTGTTACAGACCTACATAGCTTCTGGTGAACAGCCTTTGAAGAACTCGGGAACAAAGCAATATAAAGATTTTTTCTTGAGGTGTGATTTTGTCAATTAAAGCAATGAAAATAAGGGTGCAAAGCTCATGGCTGTTATATGCAAGGGAGATTTTGAAAGAGAAATAGGGAGTGAAAAATTCCTTTTGAGGTTGAGACCCCAGAGTCAGTTAACTTACGGCCGAATCCAAATGAAAAGATAAGCTGCTGTACCTGATCTGCGACAGCACATTAAAACCGCATCAAAAGTCCATTAGGTTGTCAGAATTCTGGAGTAGTATCTCCCAGGAGGATCCAGTTCTAAGTAAAACAAGAATTTTGTTGCTATTGCCCTTCACGATGACTTAAATGTGCAAGGTTGGATTTCTCACAAAGATGAAGACAACACAAAGGAACTAGCTGAACTCTGAACCTGGGGCGGAATTCTCTGACCCCCCGCAGGGTCGAGGAATTGCCCGGGGCCGGCGTAAATCCCACCACCGCCGTGGCCGGAATTCTCCGCCACCCGGGAATCGGCGAGAGCGGGAATCACGCGCCGCCGTTCGGCGTGCCCTGCCGATCGGCGTCCCCCCACGGCGATTCTCCGGCCCGCGATGGGCCAAAGTCCCGCCGCTGACAGGCCAATTCCGCCGACGTGGTTTCAACCACCTCTGGTGCCGGCGGGATTTTCGGCGCGAGCGGGCCCCCGGGGTCCTGGGGGGGTGCGGAGCGATTGGACCACGGGAAGAATCCCGTCCCTGATATGTGCATTGTCCTCTCCTCCTGTGAACCTGATTGGAGTGAGACCGCGAGGATCAAGTAGGCGTCTCTTTCGCATTAAAGGTAAGTGGATGTAAAGTGGTTGTGAATGTCGGCCGGTGTGGGTTGCGAACCTCGGCCAGTTTTCAAAAGTGAGCCCTGGGAAAAAATGTTTGAAGAACACTGGCCTAAGGCACTACCCCGAGGAACCCCTGCAGCTATGTCCCAGGACTGAGATGATTGACTTCCAGTAACCACAACCATCTTTTTATGCTAGGCATGACTACAAACCATGGAGAGTTCTCCCCAATTCCCATTGCATCCGGTTTTGCAAGGGATCCTCTCACCTCACCTCGAGTTCAGTTCTGTCCATGCTTGGACTAAAACTATAATGAGGTCAGGAGCCTTTGTGGAAACCATACTGCACATCAGTGAATAGATTATTGATTAAGTGCCATTTAATAGCACTGTCAACAACTCCTCTCCCCTTTACTGATGATTGAGGGTAGACTGATGGCTTGGTAATTGGCTGGATTGGATTTGTCCTGCTTTTTGAGGACAGGACATCCTGGGCAATTTTCCAGATTGCCAGGTAGATGTCAGTGTCGTAGCTGTACTGGGACAGCTGGCTCGGGGCGCAGCAAGTTATGGAGCACAAGTGTTCGGTACTATTGCCGGAATATTGTCGGGGCCCATAGCCTTTTGCAGTATCCAAGTATGATAAGCTGTTTCTTGATCTCACATGGAGTGAATAGAGTTTGCTCAAGACTGGCATCTGGGGACCTCTGGAGGAGACCGAGATGGATCATCCACTTGGCACTTCTGGCCAAATATTATTGCTAGATATGCCAAGTGGATGATCTGGGGCAAAATTCTCCCCTACCCGGCGGGGCGGGGGGTCCCGGCGTAGCTGAGTGGTGCCAACCACTCCGGCGTCAGGCCTCCCCAAAGTTGCGGAATTCTCTGCACCTTTAGGGGCTAGGCCCGCGCCGGAGTGGCTCCCGCTCCGCCGACTGGCGGCTGACGTCACCACCGGCGCATGCGCGGTGGAGGGGGTCTCTTCTGCCTCTGCCATGGTGGAGACTGTGGCGGCGGCAGAAGAAAAAGAGTGCCCCCACGGCACTGGCCCGCCACAGATCGGTGGGCCCCGATCGCGGGACGGGCCACCCCCCGTGGTCCGATCGCCCCACCCCCCCCCCCCCCCCAGGACCCCGGGGGCCCACTCGCACCGTCAATCCCGCCGGCACAGAGGTGGTTTAAACCACGTCGGCGGGAGAGGCCTGTGAGCGGCGGGACTTTGGCCCATCGCGGGACTGGAGAATCACCGCGGGGGGGCGCGATTCCCGCTCCCGCCAATTCCCGGGTGGCGGAGAATTCCGGCCACGGCGGGGGTGGGATTTACGCCAGCCCCGGTCGATTCCCCGATCCTGCGGGGGGTCGGAGAATTCCGCCCCTGATCTCTTTCAGAGCCTGCCCTGTCAACAACCTTTGCCTTCAAGAAATTTGGGGATCATTTTTGAAGGGCTGCCCCATCTACAGAATCTTTTTCAAAAGCATGTGCCAGGGGTACATTTAGCTCACTTGGCTAGACAGTTGGTTTGTGATTCAGAATGAGGCCAACAGCATGAGTTCAATTCCCATATTGGCTGAGGTTATTCATGAAGGCCCTGCATTCTTAACCTTGCCCTTCACCTGAGGTGTGGTGATCCTCAGGTTAAATCACCACCAGTCAGCTCTCCCCCTCAAAGTGGAAAGCCACCTATGATCATCTGGGATTATGGCAACTTTACTCACTTTATATATTTTTTCAAGTAAGGAGACCAAAACTGTACACATCGTTTTCTCAACAAAGTGCTTTACACCGGCAGTAAAACTTGCCTACTTTTGTATTTCATTCCCCTTGCAATAAATGCCAGCATTACAATTACATTCCTAATCACCTGTACCTGCATTTCCACTTTTTGTGATTCTTATATCAGAACACAGATCTCTCTGTACCACCAGGTCCCTCTGTACCACCAGGTCCCTCTGTACCACCAGGTCCTTCTGTACCACCAGGTTCTGCAATATCTCTCCATTTAAATAAATATGCTTTTCTATTCTTCCTATCAAAGTGGAAAACTTCACATTTTCACACTTTATACTCCATGTGCCAATTTATTGCTCATTCACTATGTTCTGTTGACATTTTACTTCTTACGAACCTTGTTATTAATGGAAAATTTAGCTACCTTACATTTGGTCTCTTTTGGAGTAAGATGCCTTTTGGGAGACGTTGGGATTGTTGAAAATAGACATGAATTTCCATAAAACGTGTACAAACTTATTGGAACTGCCAAGCCTATTGGATCTGTCAAGAAAACTATCAAGCCATAATGCAATTATATCTCTTGCCATTTAAATACTTGAAAAAAAACTGACTGCAATGTTTAAAAAAGTACTTGCTATTTCACTCTGTCCATTGATATAAGGCTGAGGATTACCATTATAGGATTAGTGCTAAATGACTGATCTCACAACCTTTCATTATCACGGTGAGATGACTGGCTGTTCAATTTGATTGATAGCCTCAAGTATTTATAAAGTATTAACATAGGATTGTGACTACAAATACTTGTTTTCATAAGGGATTAAATGAAGTAACATATTGAATGTGTTTTTTGACAATGAGTTTATTTAAATTAGTGATTTCAGCAATAGACACAAGTGATCTTTATATAATCTCAGCATGGCACCTAAGATCTGTCCATGGTGTATACTAAGTGAGTTGATTTTGTAGGTGTAAGGGTGGAGGGTGGGTTTCATGAGTTGGCATAGGCTAGACAGTGCCATGGGGGAAGGGCCTAGGTTGTAATGGTGTACAAGGCTCCTTGGGATGTATGTGGGGACATGAGGTGGCATGAATTAACATGGATGGGAATTGGAAATTTGTGCGACAGTGGAGGAAGGTGAGGGTTGTTTTTTGTTTAATTAATTTTTTCATATCTTTGACCAAGTCTGTTCAGTCTGGCAGAGGGATGGGGTGGGCAGGCAGTGCATTGTGGGGGGGTCCTCAGTTGGGCTCGGATGGTCTGTACCATCATGACCCTGGTGTGGTGGACCTCAGTGGGCCAAAGGGGGTAACTCTTTGGGGGGGGGGGGTTACCCCCTTGGCCCACCATGAGGTCCATCATGTTAGGGCTACACTAATAGAGGCCATAAGTGATCTGTGCCCACGTAATTCCAGCCGCAGGGACCGAAGAATCATGGCGGGCTGGAACATTGGACACTGGGCCCGTAAATGGATGCAAATCGATCATAAAGATCTATTTGCTTTCATTTACATCCCCTTGCCGGCACGCGATTGTGGCAGCAGAGCAGAAGCTTCGGGATCAGGTCGCGCCCAGCGTCGATCCCGATTATGCCCCGATGCCCAATTCGCCTTCCCATCAAGGAACACTATCCGAATATCCCGGGATGGAGAACCCCGCCCCAGGAATTAAAACCCAGGCTTTTATTTGAGATGAAATGAAAAAGCACAAATGTGTAGCCTAAATGATGATCTGGCTTTATCCAAATTTCTAGTTACAATAACTAACAATGAAGGCAAAGTACTGTACAGTTCAGCAGCTGAGACTCTGACAACTGTGTACCCTCCAGGAAGGAGAACAGATACCATAAAAAGTGTTTTTCAACTAGATGCCGTAGGAACACACAAGCATCATTTGTCTTTATGTTTAGCTGTTGCAGATGAGCTCAGTCAGACTTCCCACCAGTGATCAGCAGTTTGCCTTGTCACATATACAAAGCATCAATTAGAGTAAAACATTGCAGCCCAGCAATTGCTCAAACACTTTACATATAAACAATGACAAGAGTTTTCAGGGATGTCTTCTTTGATTTTTTTACTGTAACATTCTTTGAATTTCTTGACATTCACAGTTTCATGAGGCACCATCATTGAATACCTCGAGCATTTTAAAAGGCAGCTACTGGAGATTAACCTTGGAAATATATTTTTAGCTCCTATGCAATACCGAAAGCAGAAAATAGGCCATAACAGTAATCTTTTGGACAGGGAAATCTTGTCCCATTTGTGTCACTGGAGCATGAGAAGCATGTCACAGCTAAGCAGGCACTTAGCTCAAGGGTCACTTTTATTTCATTTCATTTAATGGGATTGCTATTCAAACACAACTCCCAACAAGCCAAAGAATATCACAAGTGATGGCTACATTAGTTTTCTTTACGCCTCTTTGGTATTTGATAACAATATGAATGATGACTAAACCGAATAAACTATTTTTTTGCTTTAAACAGTATATCGGGCCATTTGTATGTTGTACCAGCCTCACATTAAGAATGTATAAAACACACTTAAGCATATAATTAATGAAATAAATCTTCTACTAAAGATGGATTGGAAATGTGCCAGCTGACTTCAAAAGGGTCAGCCAGATAATGTCAGGAGCCTAATAGACCTTATATCCTCCAAACTGATTTAAAGTGCGAGAGGAAAATGCATACACATCACGTGGAATACATATCTTTGGGATTCACAAACTATGTGATCACAAAATCATGTAATATTATAAATGGTTTCTTGATTATAATTCTATCCTCCACCTTTCTAAAATGTTCCAGTGAAGTCCAACACGAGCTGGACGAACAGTCTTTACAGGCTTCTGGACTCAATACTGAGTTCAACTACTTCAGAGCATGTTCTCTGTCCTCCATTTTAATGTTTTTCTCTTCCAAGTGCCAATCTGAATCATCTTCTGTTTTTGCTTTCAGACAGCACTGATCCTTTTTCTGTTATTAACACATTCTGCTATTTTGCTTTCAGATAGTGCTGACCTTTATTTTGCTATTAACACCTACTCGGGAAACATTTCAAAGTCTGGTTTCGCGTTTTGGTGGGGTGTTTCTCGGCAGCTGCATGCCGAGATTAACACCACTATTAATGGCATTTAGCCATCTTTAGGCCACACTTAGGTTTTCCTGCATTGTCAGCTCGTCACAGATCAGGACACCATTATGAAGGCTGCCCCAATCTCTACATCCCCTCCCCTCTTCCAGGACCTCCTGCCTTCAGGACCCACCCCCTTCATCCCCCAAACCTTTCCTCGGCCTCCTCAAATCCCCCTAAAACTCCCCTTTCATGGGCATGGCCCGCCTGGCCCTGACACTTGGCAGTGCTAAACGTGCACTCAGGCACCTTGACACTGTCAGCATGGTAGCCTGTCCGTGCTATTAGTATTCTGGCAGTGCAAACCAGGCACAATGGAAGTGCCAAGGTGCCTGGTACAAGGTGCCTCGTTGCCAGGGGAGTGCCAGGCTACTGGCCTTTTCCCGACCAGCTGGGGGGGGGGGCGGATTCTCATGGCCTGCAAGACTCCTCTCCCAAAGTGGCATCACACCTGGTCCACGATTGCAGAAGCCAATGCTAAACAACGCCCAGTTAAGGCTTCGCAGGCTCAGCATCACGCCAGGCCCGGTAAGTCAGGTGACTCACTTGAGATTTTAGGACCGGCACGGGCCCAATTTGGGGCTCTCCCACAATTTGCCTGGCACGCATAGTGAGAAAATCGTGCCCTTAATCTTTAATATGATCATTACCACTTCCTTTGTCTTGTGTTTACGATATCTTAATCCTTTAATTTTTCCTTCCCTCTAACATATTCCCGGCATTCTATTTTGCTCCACCTGCCCTTCCCAACATTTCAACTTTTTCAGAAAATACATCAATTTTCTACCTCTCTCCAGTTGCGGTGAAGTCCTATTGGACTCAAAGTTAACCCTGTTTCTTATTCCCCTAATGCTGCAAGACCATCTAATTTTTCTGTTTTTACTCTTTTTTTTATTTCAGAGTTTCAGCTTCTGCAACATTCTGCTTTTATTTTACTTTTTTTATATTTGCTCCTTGAGTTACTTTGAGAAAATGTGTGGGTAATCAGATGCTGAGCATAGGTATCTATAAATGTACGTTGTTACAATATAATCGACAGGAAAGTATGTTACACAATGTTACAGTTAGAATAAAAACGGATTGCCTCAACTCACAATATTAAATTATTGCATTGACTCTTAACACTTCACCAAACGTCACCAACATTCCTACTTGGTTGCATTGTGAAGTCAGTTGGTCATTTTTTCTCTACTTCTTATTGTCATCAATGATTTGAGCTGGACTACTAGGTCTGATAAAAGATAAGTTGGCCTGAAATATTGGGCTGGATTTTATGTCCGCAAGTCACACCAACCCCAATGCGAACGTAAAACAACGTTTACAACCTGGATTCATTTCGGTCGCTTTCAGGGCAGGCCTGTGGGGTTTTTTTTGGATGAATTAATGCTTTTGCTGGAGTGGAGGTCCTGTACAAGCAGAGGATTCTCAGTTATCTCTGTATCTACTTATAATTGAATTTCCAGCAAGTCGACTCTCAACTGGCTCCACATCACCTATTGGAAAGTTAAATAGATGGTCTTATCCACCAACAGGTCCTCTTAACTGCCAGACTTCATTTAATGAAATGCAATTCCGGGCTGAGCTACATTGGAGGACCAGTGAGCCTTTTGGAGCCAATTCTAATAATCTTCCAGTGCTTTAGTTAAGTTTATGCAAACTGCATCAACAGATTACTGTGGCTTTTTGCACAACTAATCACTGGTAATACAATTTGGGTGCACACTTCAACCTTGAAAACTGGTAGAGGATGTGCTCCGATCCTTGGCAATCCCCAGGGACATACCAATTACCTTTTCCCATCCTCTGTAGAATGTTGCGCACTGCAGGTTGACCTGAAATATCAAAGACAAAAAGCAAAATACACAACATAGAATCTGCAGAAAGTCGGTATCAATCTACTTTATGTCTGCCATTTAATATGCTTCAGTATTTTCTTCCAAGTTCATATTTGTTTGTCTATAGTCCACCTCCCACATGCACATATGCTGTTCTGCCAATTTCCATAAATTTCCATTCCACTCTGACCTTTCTAACCTCAGCTTCTGCCCAAACTCAAATTGTGAGCGTGCAAAGACTTTCAATTTAAAGTTGCCATTGAAATGTGTGCTCTGATCCACCTGGTAGTATATTGTAAGTAATGTGTTTTAAAGACTTGGTGTTGAGCAGTAAATATGCAGCAGATTGATGGGCAATATTTTGCAGAAGGCAAGTTGGGACATCTACCTTGTTGTGTAGCTCACCTCTTGCTGCTCGCCTCTCAAAGGTATTCATCTGCTTCTGCATCTGTTCTCGGGTCCTGTTACTACTATGCCCTGCAATGACCCTGGATATACCCCAGTATACATCTTCTATTAGATGTTGCTGCCCTCTGGGGATGGTGACATGGAGCATCAAACAGTGCAACACTCCTTTTCTGCACGTCACAAAACAGCACATCCACTTCACCAGTGATTGAATGGGGTGTTGGGTCACAGGTCCTGTCTCTTGCAAATTTCTCCTTTTTTTAGCACTCCATTTCATCTTTGGAAATCTTCTAACAATGTTGGTCTTGCATCAATCAGGGCTAGGGCCTCAACTTTTGCATTATAGATTAATAACTTGGATGAAGGAACAGAATGCATCGTGGACAGGTTTTCTGCTGGTACAAAGATAAGGCAGGAAAGCAAGTTCTGAGGAGGACACAAAGGGCTGGAATTTTACAGTCAGAGAGACATGCAACAGGACATGATTCCAGGATCCCTGCCTGATCCATGCTGACCACAATTTTTGCTGCCGTGGCACAAGAATGAGGACAGCAAGCATGCATTCTTCATTATTTATTTGATCATCTCCTCTGGAGGGGTGGGAATCACCTGGTACCCCCACAAGTTTCACAAAGTAATAACAGCTTCTCAATGACTTGTAGTTCAAGGCCCCTCCAAGGAAGAGCCGTCAACATAATCTGGATGTGAGAACCTTTTGAATGATAATGGCAAAGAATCTTACACAAGCCACCACCCACCCCCATGCTAACTCAGACCCCGCAGCCACCCCAAAGGTGCCTCATACCCTCCATGCCAACCTGTGTCTGCAACCACACCCAAAGTTCCCCTATTACTTCCATGCCTATTCACCCAATATGTACTTTGTTCAGAACCAATGAAACCTATAATAACAATGTCATTTGTGAAAATGCTTACAAAACATCATTTTCTTTTTTAAAAACTCATGTTACTACAGCCCTATTAAAGTGTCAATCAGCCAGAATGTTAAAGTATCAATAGAGAAACTATAACTACCTGACACCTCTTTATCTTGTGCAAATAAACATTGAGCCAGTGACAAAATAAATCATAGAGAAGTAAAATTGTAAGCCATCAATCAAGCAATATTTTCCCTTCTCTAAACCGGTTTCAAGTGAATGTATGTGTGGGTGTGGGTGTGCGTAGGTATGTAAATGTGTAAGCGAGTGAGGTAAATGGATAGAGTGATACCTGATTAGGATGGTAGGTGTACATTACATGACTTGGTAGGTGGGTTGCAGAGTTCAGCGTTAGTGATGTGATCGAGGGTGCAATCTGGGGTTCAGGAAGACAGTCAGGGGATCTAAGCGGGAGGCGGGCGTGTCAGTGTAAGCAATTTGAGGGGTGGGGGGGGGGGGGTCACTTGTACAATTACCCAGGAGTTAGTCGAAGATTTTTCTGTCTAACATTTCCTCAGTAACTATTCAGGGAAGTAGTGTGAGACAGTGGAACAGTGGTTAGCATTGATACACAGTGCCGGGACACTGATTCGATTCCTGTCTGCGTGGAGTTTGCACATTCTCCCCGTGTCTGCGTGGGTTTCCGCCAGGTGCTGCAAATTCCTCCCACAATCCAAGGCTGAGCAGGCTAGGTGGATCTGTGGGGCTATAGGGATAGGTTGGGGGGCAGTGGGCCTAGGTAGAGTGCTCTTTCGGAGGGTTGGTGCACACTCATTGGGCAATGGCCTCCTTTTACACTTAGGGATGCAATGGGAGTAAATCGGAGCTGACAAAAGTCTCTGATTCTAACTCTAAATTGGAGGCTTTCTCGGATGGCACTGGGAAGAAAATGAATTGCCTATTGGAAGTTCAAATTTCCTGGGTCATTCCATCAGGAATTCTGTAGGGTCCCGACACACATTTTAGGTTGTACAACTAGTCTCTACGCTCTGCCTCTTGCTTAGTTGCATAACAGTTAGAGATGTTGGTACAAGTGACAAAGTGCACAGCAAAGCCTTCTTTCTCCCTCCTTCAATAGTGAGAAATGCCAAAGAATTCTTAAGGGCGGCACGGTAGCATTGTGGATAGCACAATTGCTTCACAGCTCCAGGGTCCCAAGTTCGATTTCGACTTGGGTCACTGTCTGTGTGGAGTCTGCACATCCTCCCCGTGACTGCGTGGGTTTCCTCCGGGTACTCCGGTTTCCTCCCACAGTCCAAAGATGTGCAGGTTGGGTGGATTGGCCATGAAAAATTGTCCAAAATTCTATGATTAACCTAGGATAAAAGTTCGGCGCAACATCGTGGGCCGAAGGGCCTGTTCTGTGCTGTATTTCTCTATTATCCTCTATAAATGTAGGTAGTTGCGATAAGATCACAGAGCTGATAGTCCTGGCCAGTGGAAAGGCTACAAATTAGATACGGCAATGGATATACTGAAGATTGGGCAGAATTACAGATGGTCTTCTTAGCCATCCACCTAAAGAAAGTAAATGGACAAACATTGATCTTCTAACTTTGACTGCCACTTAATCTGAAAAACCAATGTCACATTTTTCAGCCTCTCCATCACAGCTGATACTCAAGATGCACCCCCAGTGGTGTAGGTATCCAAAATTGTCATTTAAATATTGACCCTGTATAATTTGGAAGGATCTGTGTCAGAGAACACAGGCAGGAATAGTTGTGCATTTAAGCTAAAATATCAAGACCCATTTTGCAGAACACTTTCTTTCTCAAAAGAATTGTTTATATTTCTGGATGAAAATAAGGGTGCATCCATAATTCTGACGATTACTCTTGGTTAATTAAGACTCACATTATTGTTCTATTTGATTTAATTTCTAGTTAGACCTGAAAAAGTCTTCCATCAAAATTCCATGAATTGTAACACTGTTCACTGTAACTCAGCCATTTTGGTGGCTCAACCTGGCTTCAAATGTAATCTGTTTGAGTTTAATTAACAAATTTCCAGCAAAGGTTATTTTATTTTTCTCATTCCTCACTGTTCAGCTATCACAAATCTACAGCTTTCTTTATTAGTAATGCTAATGTGTAATAATCTGATAGTGATGCAGCTCCAAGTGTCAGTCAGTTCGATAGGAAGCTGTTCATAGGGCATCTACTGAATAGAAATGATCACTTTGATGCTACACTTTTGAAGTGGCTATCAGGCTAGGCCATAATATTTCTCCAGGCTATTGCCGATGGATATAAAATATATTTAAAACAAAACGGGAAATATTTAGCAACATCTTTTTTCATTCTCTGTGATTATCTGCCCTTAACTGCATCTGTAGGCATTTATAAATGCACATTGCAAATTGTTGTAAATTCTGTTTGCAAATGTTCAATAAGTACTTAGCAAAGGAATTGGATTATATTTACCATGTTAAATCCTTCTGCACTGTAAATTCTATGAAATCTATGAAGTCTATGAAATATTAAATGACAACTCGGAACCTCTCAATATAATATTTATCGAAATTGCATGGTGTTCCAAACAACCTACTTTGAAGAAATGTTTATCTTAAAAAAAATGAAAACCTAAAATTCAATGACATGGTGACTGTTTGAAGGCACCCAAGTCTCCAGTATGGCAGGAAGGAAGTGCATATTTGTTATTAGCCATATCTAGTGTAGGATAAAAAAACAGGTGAACCGAATTATCTGTGTCAGACTCAACAATCATCCACCCCCTCTCCCCAGTAGGGAACTGTATATTTGGACTCCAAGATCACTCTGTCTACAGAGAATTACATTGGAAACTTATTACGCCTCAGCTGGGCTAGTATGGCCACTTTTGGTCACCACACATTGGGAACAATGATCATAGAATCCCTACAGTGCAGAAGGAGGGCATTTGGACCATCGAGTCTGCACCGGCCCTCGAAAGAGCACCCTACTTAAGCCCACACCTCCACACTATCCCGATCACCGAGTAATCCCACCTCATCTTTTTGGATGCTAAGGGGCAATTTAGCACGGCCAATCCACCGAACATGCACATCTTTTTGGTCTATGGGAGGAAACTGGAGCTTCCGGAGGAATCCCACGCAGACACGGGGGAAAGTGTAAACTCCACACAGACAGCCACCTGAGGCTGGAATTGAACCCAGGATTCTGGAGCTGTGAGGCAGCAGTGCTAACCACTGTGCCACCATGCCACCCATGATAAGTCCTTAGTGAGCATCCGGAAGAGATTTCTGTTGTAAGCCTCTTCTAAACTTTTGCCAGACTGAACAACAGCCATTTAGCAGATATAAAACCCTCTCCGTGATCTAAATGTTCCTTCTGTCTCTACTCTGGATAAAACTGACAAAACAACATGGATAAAATTTCACCAAGGTGATGCACCTTTATTAAACCACTGAGCAATAATATATTCGCAACAGTGCCAGTTGCTTAGTTCCCCTGTGTGCCGAGGCCTGCCTATGGTCAATCCAAAGATAAAATCCTCCATAGGCATTCTCTGAGCAACTTACAAAATTGTTCGGTAAGCCTCATTTGGAAGTTGCACTTGAAGTTAGCTTGACTCTGTTTTGTTAACGCAGCACATTTACCACCCATAATAAGGCCTAAGCTTTACTATTTTCCCTGGTACATGTCATAGAACCCCTACAGTGCAGAGGGAGACTATTCAACCCATCAAGTCTGCACCGACCCTCTGAAAGAGCACTCTACCTAGGCCCAATCCTCCGCCCTATCCCCATAACACCATAACCCATCCCAACCTTTGGGCATTAAGGGGCAGGTTAACATGGCCAATCCACCTGCACATCTTTGGACTTTGGGAGGAAACTGGAGCATCCAGAGGATACTCATGCAGACACGGGAAGAATGTGCAAACTCCACACAGTCATCCAAGGTCGGAATCAAAACCGGGTCCCTGGCGCTGTGAGACAGCAGTGCTAACCATTGTGCCACAATGCCTCCCACTGTGTCCTCCTACAGTTTAAGTCATTTTGAAGAGCTTTGCTAATTCTATCAAAGCTTTGACCTGACTATATTGACCATCATGCTTTGTGTTTTGAGCCTACAGTTAAGCACAGTTCTGATCATATCTTCAGTCTTTATCATTTTTATCTCGATGTTCCATGTCACCACCATGAGAGACAGACTCCAGGGTTACACCACAACTGACCTACATTGACTAATATAAAAGAAATAACAAAACTGTTACATAGTTAAAAAATGATTGCTATTAAATGGTAACAAATAATTTGGCTTACAGGGCAGCATGGTGGCCTAGTGGTTAGCACAACCGCCTCACGGCGCTGAGGTCCCAGGTTCGATCCCGGCTCTGGGTCACGGTCCGTGTGGAGTTTGCACATTCTCCCCGTGTCTGCGTGGGTTTCACCCCCACAACCCAAAAATGTGCAATGTAGGTGGATTGGCCACGCTAAATTGCCCCTTAATTGGAAAAAATAATTGGGTAATCTAAATTTATAAAAAAAAAAAAAAATTTGGCTTACAGCATCCACCTTTAGGTATGTAATTTCAATTTCTAAGAACATTACTACACTTAAGCTGTTCTTGCTCAGCCCACAGGCATTTAGACAATTGTATCAGCTTTCTACATCTATATCAGCGACGTTAGTTACACACAGATATATAACAATAATCAACTGTATAATAACACATACATGCAAAATGATTCATAACCTAGGATGGACCAATATGTTACTTTCCCAGTCCCATTGCCTATTCCACCAAGACCATTGTTCAAAGGTCTGGATTTCCTGCAGGATTTCACAATTTGTCTGTTGTAAATCTGGGATTTATTAACCTCTTCTCACAGCTTCATCAGCTGTTATGGTAGGGGGGGAATCTTTCCATATACTTCCCTAACTCACCTTTATTGGTATCTCTTTCATTTCAGTGCTGTTATAACCGTAGATATTTACAATTCCCTTTCTCCAACCTTTGTGGGTCCCTCTGGAGTAACAGCACATTTCAAATTCAGCCCATACTGATACCATTTCCTACTCTCTCCCTCCGCTGCATAGGCCACCTGAATAGGCTTAAAGATTGCCTTCACTATCCCCATGGTGCAATTTAGTTCAAAGGGATAATATTGCAGCAATGTCAAGGTATGTATTCCCTTGGCGGAGAAAGATAGGACAAAAATCTAGAACATCCTAGATAATGAGAGAGATAGAGGTGAAGTTAAAAAGGAACAAATACACTTATGATGTATTTATGATGTTGGGTAGAAAATGCAATGTAGAATCAGGCTGAATATAGAAGGACAAGAGGGGAAGTGAAAAAACTAACCAGTAAAGCAAGGAAGGAGCTTGAAAAGATATTAGCAACTAACATAAAAGGGAATCCCAAGGTCTTCTATGAGCATCATATTAAGACTAAAAGGTAGTAAAAGAAAGAATAGGGTTGATTAGGGATTTTTAAAAATGGGATTTGTATATGGATGAAGGAGAACTAGCAACGGTATTAATTTTTTTTAAACATTCCAATTAAGGGGCAATTTAGCGCGGTCAATCCACCTGCACATCTTTGGGTTGTGGGGGAGAGACCTACGCAGACATGGGGAGAATGTGCAAACTCCACACAGACAGTGACCCGGGGCTGGGATTGAACCGGGGTCGTCAGTGCCGTGAGACAGCCGTGCTAACCACTGTGCCACCATGCTGCCCTGTAGCAAAGGTATTAAATGAGTCTTTACAAAGGAAGAGGATGCTATCCAGGGTGAAGTGAGAGAGGAGGCAACAGGTACACTTGGAGGAGGTGTTAGAAAGGCTATCTTTACTTAAAATTGATAAAGGACCAGGTCTGGGATGCATCCAAGGATACTGAGGGAGGTGCAAGTGGAAATTTCAAAAGGGTTTTCCAGTCTTCCTTGGACACAAGATGGTGCCAAAAAACTAGAACATTTTGAATGTTACACTCTTCTTCAAAAAGGGTGGAAGGATGAAGCCCATAATTACAGATCAGTCAGTTTGACTCCAGTGGGAGGGAAACTTTTAAAAACTATAGTTCAGGACAGAATCAATACTCAATTTGACAAGTGCTAAGAGTACTTAGTCTCTGGAACAGATAATCAAAACCAATACAAATAAAGAGAGAAACCTTAAAGAAGGTGCAGGAACAAAGGGACTGATCTGGTAGGCAGGCTGGTTCGATGTGGACTGCACTTGATGCAGGGAAGCTAGAAGCAGACGTCTAACACTGGAAAAAATCCAACACTGTTTTATTCAACGATAGAACTGATATACATGTTCAGCTGTGGGTCGACACTATACTGAACTGACTGGAGGCCTTGTACTAGCCTGACCAGACTTACTAGCTACCGCATGGTATTTGCACTTGCTAGCACGTGGACTCTGACTGTGTCAGTGGCTGGGTCCAGAGAGAGTGGGAAACCTAGTGCCCTCTGGCTTTATAGTGGTAGTGCCCTGTCTGGTGATTGGCTGCACTGTGTTGTGTGCTTACTGGTCATTCTGTGTGTCAATCACTGCCTGTCTGCACCTCATTATATACATGAGTGTATATTATGACAGGGAACTTAGTGTATACATACATAAGTCACTGAAGGTTAAATGTGAAGGCATTGGAGAGTACAGAAGCGATTCATAAGAATGTGACAAACAACCGGAGCTATGAGCATAGGTTGGAGAGGTTGGGTCTGTTTTCCTTGGAGGAAAGAAGGCTAGAGAGGAGGCTTGATAGAGATATTCAAGATCCTGAGGGGCATGGACAGGGTAAATAGTGTGAGACTGTTCCCACAGGAGTACATCAAGGACGAGAGAGCCCCGATTCAAAATCATTGGCAAAAGGAGTAAAATTGTTGTCAGGAAGAAAGATTTCACTGAGAGGGTGGTTGGAGTCTGAAAAGAACTTCCTGAGTGGGCGATGGAGACAGTTCTGATCAAGATACTTAAGGAGGAATTGGATTGCTATCTGAAAATAAATAATGTACAAGTCAACGGGGAGAAGGCAGGGGAATGGGACGAGGTAAAATACTCTTCCAGCGAGCCAGTGCACAGACGGTAGATCGAATAGCCTCCTTCTGCACTGGAACGTTTCTGTGATATGAAATCCCTTGGTCAAATGACCATACTTTTCTATCCAATAGGAACACACCACTTTACCCCTTCCAGTACTCCAAAAAAGTGCCCATTTCATAATCACCCAGATTCACTGTAAACTGTAAGATAATGCACACAAATTCTTTGCAGGCTAATTAGAAGCATTCTTGTCCTCCTGAATAAGTTTATTAATATCTTGGCATGATTATCCAATTGTTCTAACACCCTTTTCAGTGGACAGTCGTGATTTAGTCCTCTTTTAGTTCAGAGTTCTGGTTGTAGTCAACATACCCTTTGATTTTTAAGTTTTGCATCTCTACATCTCGAGGGGCGAAATCCAAACTATTCACAAGAAATGTCCCCATGTTAAATACCTTAGCCCATCATTGGCTAAATCTCTTTTCCCCTTGATTTATTCTCATTCCTTGCAGACTGGTAGTATTATCTCCAATCCATCATTCCCATCTCTGAGTCAATAGCTTGCTCCAGCACATGTCCCAAAAGTCGCTTACACAGAGTCCTTGGGCCAAATTTCTAAATCAACACCACCGGTACCACCTCATGGTGCACAACATGATATAGTATGTGGCCAGTATGTATTAACACTAGACCATTCTTTGGACCTGGCGTATACGTCGGACACACCACTGCCTGACTTTCATTGTGGCCGGCAGGTGGCTGTTTGCAGTGCTTTAAGAATTTACTCAGGCAATACCACTCTTATTCCCCTCAATGACCCAAAACTGCACTGCTTTTGGACAGGAGCATATGTGTACCCTGCTCTCCCTTTTGTTAGGATCCAACAAACAGTAACACCCCTAGTATCATTGTACTGCTCCCAATCCAAAATTCCGCTAAATTCTCCCATATTGTATGCTCACCCTTTCAGTGAAACCATGGCTTAGGCTGAGAGCACATAATACAGAACAGTGCCCGAAGTCCCACCTCCACCATTATTACATTTACCAGTGCTCACACTTTATTCTGTTTTGGAAGCAGACTGTTCAGGTTTGCGCTTGCAGAGTGATGAACTTCGTCTTTCTGGATTGTAGCCCATTTTGGCCACCCTTCCATGTCATTTCAAGATCCTCCTGCTGCCGGGCTTTTCTTAATTATCCTTACTTTGGGTGTTCTATTATCTTCATCTAGCGGATCTGTCCTCCAACCTTTAGCAATCTTCAACAATAATGTCAACACATTGCATCTTGTAGTGTAAAGTGACACAATGTTGTTTATTGCTGATATCATTACTACACTAATTCCTGAAGCCATCAACAATAATCCATGGTCTTGAGGTCCCAGATGCAGAGGGACCCGATTCCGGATTGCAACAGTTGGGAAGTTGGTATTCCAAGGCTTAGTTCTCCTTCTGCATTCCAGGTACGGATGATAGACACTGATATTATATGCCAAATTACCTACAAAATAAAGCACAGAAATAATAATTGCTCTGTGAACAGGCTTGGCCACAGGCACAGGGGTATTACATTTCTATAAAATGTAACTGTTTCGTCAGCTGTTATTTCCTACTGCTGTTCCTTCTTCATGGGGAAGGGGATCTTTGTTATGACTTTCCTCATTGCTGGAGACTTGACTCCCCCATATCCTCTCATTCCCGTTCCTCCTTTAGCATTTGTTGGGTCTGACTACATTTGCAGTTGCCCCCTTACTGTCACTGTCATCCTCATTATCACCAATCCCTGTTGTGGAATTTGTAGGGGCCCTTCCCAATACCACACTATTGGCATGATTTGACCCCCATGCACATAACAGTTTCCTGTTGGCAAGGTGCACTGATTTGGGACTTTGCTCGCTTCACCTGTTTAATATGGAACCACTTTCTCCACTTGGACTATTGCACCGCATTTACCATAGGGCTAGCCTTGCCCACTGTGCAGTAGGGTCCTTTGTACAAGGGTTCAAACACACTCAACCTTATGTAGTTCTGTGCCATCGCCTGATCACCTATGCACCTTTCTTGTGGTTTGTTTTGCGCTAACTGCAGTCGGTTTCTCTGATAGTACTGGCCAACGTTGTTGGCTGCCTCTAGGCTCAGTTCCTTCAAAGTTTCCCACAGGCCTAACTAATTTGTCTTTGGTGATCTCTCGGATTTACCTGTCGGACAAGGTGGGAATCAACAGATGCCTAGGTGTACCCGTGGATCACCCAGTTCCCATCAATTGAGTACACCTTATCCCCATCAGACGGGTGAAAGCAGAACTAGGGGGCATAGCCTCAAAATAAGGGGAAGTGGATTTAGGACTGAGTTTAGGAGGAACGTCTTCACCCAAAGGGTTGTGAATCTATGGAATTTCTTGCCCAGTGAAGCAGTTGAGGCTCCTTCATTAAATGTTTTTAAGATAAGGTAGATAGTTTTTTGAAGAATAAAGGGATTAAGGGTTATGGTGTTCAGGCCGGAAAGTGGAGCTGAGTCCACAAAAGATCAATCATGATCTCATTGAATGGCGGAGCAGGCTTGAGGGGCCAGATGGCTTACTCCTGCTCCTAGTTCTTATGTTCTTATGTTCTCATCCCATTTATTTTCCCGTATATTTAACTCCATCCGAATAACTACCTTTAATGTCTGATTCATCTTTTCCACTATCACTGAAGATTGTGGGTTGTGTGCCAGATGCCATTTCCCTTCAATTCCCCCAAATTTTAGAGTAACCTGCATCACCAGGCCTGTGAAGTGACTGCTTTCATCCTTAGGGTGTCACCGTCAGAGAATACCTATTTCACTAAAGTTTTTGCTATCCATAGGGCAGTAGCTAACAAGCAGAGGAAGGCCTTGCCACACTGAAATGATTCACAGCACTAGACACAATTTATTGCCCTTTTTAGATGGCGGGAGTGGCCCTATGAAATCTACCTGAATGCAGCGACAAGGCCTCTCGACACATCGAGTGTGTCCAATCGGTACCTTTGTTTTGTGGAGGCTCTGGATTGTTTGGAGGACCGACCAGGAAATTCTTACAGTCGTGCTCCACACCCCTCCGTCGGTGGGGGCCACCATCCACCTTCACAATCCATTTCCAAGTCATTCTGGGGCCTGCATGTCCTGTCCCAGGAGCCTCTCTGTGCTAACTGCATCACTTTGTGTCTGTTTCCTTCAGGTACTACCTACCTTTTGCCTCGAAAAGGCATTCCTTCTTTAACTGCTATGTCTGGTACTCTGAATGGACCCTCTGTTGGGGTTTTGCTGCAAAACTGCCTGCAACACTAGATCCTTCTGTTGTGTCTCCTTCAAGTTAGGAGGGAGAGGTATGCTGTTATCATTATTCCCTGGGATCATTGTCATTAGCAACCCTGACTGGTAGGGATTCCATGGTTTGCCCCGTTCCTCCCCTATCTGTGCTAACTCATCTGCCTTCTTGTTACCCCTCTCCCATCCCATCTAGAATAGGCCTTTGCCTTGTGAACATAATAATCACCCTGTGTTTCTCCTATGTTCTGCACTATGATCTTCAACATAGTGGATGTAACCAGTGGTAGCCCATGTGCCTCGCTGAGTGCAAATGGGTAAATATTCTGTGCAGGAGTCACATGTGAGCGTAGAATCTGAGATAGTGTTCGCCATGATAACATGTTCTTTCAATGTGTCCCAGGTGACCTGCCCCATTTTTACTTCACTAGGAAGTGCTGCATAGATGGGTCCCAGTGAAAAAGCATCAGTTTGCTTTTCTCTCCTTCATCTAGGTCATATTGCCTCACTTATTGATCTGTCTAGAGGAAGTGTCCATAAGGGTCTTTACCGGACTCAAATTTTGATACATCTGCTGCCATTCTCTGCAGCGCACCAGCTTTATGCGGAACAACAAACTCGCAGTCCAACGGCCCTCGACCTAGCTGATCTGGTGAAGGTTGAGACCTTTGATGCCTCATCTGGCCATGGGCAGGGGGGGACCCCCTCCCCCCTTACCTGGTACCATCCTAGTAAATCTCTCTAAGCCCTTGCCGTGATGACCAAAAATTGGCTGATCTAATCCAGATTCAGCCGAACCAGAGTTTTATAAACGGTTAGAATAGCTTGGTTGCTTTTGTACTCGATTTGTTAATAATAATGCTGACGATATCCCCGTGTCTTTTTAGCAGCCTCATCTGCATGTCTTACTAAAATGAGCATTTTTACAGTTTAACATACCTGTCAGATTCTTCATTAATCAATGTCTGTTCCTACATTGAACCTACCTATGGTATGGTCATTATTTCTCAATTGTTCACATTATTTCCCAGAATTAAATCAAGCAAAATTTATTTCCTCTTTGATTTATAAATGTACTAAAAAAAAAGACTCTGTGCATTTTATTTATTTGAGTCAGTCTCGAGATGGTTAAAATTATTGTTGACCTATTACCCTTGCTCATATTCCGAACTGCTAGAAAATTGTACACACTGAAATGATTCACAGCACTAGACACAATTTATTGCCCTTTTTAGATGGCGGGAGTGGCCCTATGAAATCTACCTGAATGCAGCGACAAGGCCTCTCGACACATCGAGTGTGTCCAATCGGTACCTTTGTTTTGTGGAGGCTCTGGATTGTTTGGAGGACCGACCAGGAAATTCTTATAGTAGTGCTCCACACCCCTCCGTCGGTGGGGGCCACCATCCACCTTCACAATCCATTTCCAAGTCATTCTGGGGCCTGCATGTCCTGTCCCAGGAGCCTCTCTGTGCTAACTGCATCACTTTGTGTCTGTTTCCTTCAGGTACTACCTACCTTTTGCCTCGAAAAGGCATTCCTTCTTTAACTGCTATGTCTGGTACTCTGAATGGACCCTCTGTTGGGGTTTTGCTGCAAAACTGCCTGCAACACTAGATCCTTCTGTTGTGTCTCCTTCAAGTTAGGAGGGAGAGGTATGCTGTTATCATTATTCCCTGGGATCATTGTCATTAGCAACCCTGACTGGTAGGGATTCCATGGTTTGCCCCGTTCCTCCCCTATCTGTGCTAACTCATCTGCCTTCTTGTTACCCCTCTCCCATCCCATCTAGAATAGGCCTTTGCCTTGTGAACATAATAATCACCCTGTGTTTCTCCTATGTTCTGCACTATGATCTTCAACATAGTGGATGTAACCAGTGGTAGCCCATGTGCCTCGCTGAGTGCAAATGGCTAAATATTCTGTGCAGGAGTCACATGTGAGCGTAGAATCTGAGATAGTGTTCGCCATGATAACATGTTCTTTCAATGTGTCCCAGGTGACCTGCCCCATTTTTACTTCACTAGGAAGTGCTGCATAGATGGGTCCCAGTGAAAAAGCATCAGTTTGCTTTTCTCTCCTTCATCTAGGTCATATTGCCTCACTTATTGATCTGTCTAGAGGAAGTGTCCATAAGGGTCTTTACCGGACTCAAATTTTGATACATCTGCTGCCATTCTCTGCAGCGCACCAGCTTTATGCGGAACAACAAACTCGCAGTCCAACGGCCCTCGACCTAGCTGATCTGGTGAAGGTTGAGACCTTTGATGCCTCATCTGGCCATGGGCAGGGGGGGACCCCCTCCCCCCTTACCTGGTACCATCCTAGTAAATCTCTCTAAGCCCTTGCCGTGATGACCAAAAATTGGCTGATCTAATCCAGATTCAGCCGAACCAGAGTTTTATAAACGGTTAGAATAGCTTGGTTGCTTTTGTACTCGATTTGTTAATAATAATGCTGACGATATCCCCGTGTCTTTTTAGCAGCCTCATCTGCATGTCTTACTAAAATGAGCATTTTTACAGTTTAACATACCTGTCAGATTCTTCATTAATCAATGTCTGTTCCTACATTGAACCTACCTATGGTATGGTCATTATTTCTCAATTGTTCACATTATTTCCCAGAATTAAATCAAGCAAAATTTATTTCCTCTTTGATTTATAAATGTACTAAAAAAAAAGACTCTGTGCATTTTATTTATTTGAGTCAGTCTCGAGATGGTTAAAATTATTGTTGACCTATTACCCTTGCTCATATTCCGAACTGCTAGAAAATTGTACACACTGAAATGATTCACAGCACTAGACACAATTTATTGCCCTTTTTAGATGGCGGGAGTGGCCCTATGAAATCTACCTGAATGCAGCGACAAGGCCTCTCGACACATCGAGTGTGTCCAATCGGTACCTTTGTTTTGTGGAGGCTCTGGATTGTTTGGAGGACCGACCAGGAAATTCTTACAGTCGTGCTCCACACCCCTCCGTCGGTGGGGGCCACCATCCACCTTCACAATCCATTTCCAAGTCATTCTGGGGCCTGCATGTCCTGTCCCAGGAGCCTCTCTGTGCTAACTGCATCACTTTGTGTCTGTTTCCTTCAGGTACTACCTACCTTTTGCCTCGAAAAGGCATTCCTTCTTTAACTGCTATGTCTGGTACTCTGAATGGACCCTCTGTTGGGGTTTTGCTGCAAAACTGCCTGCAACACTAGATCCTTCTGTTGTGTCTCCTTCAAGTTAGGAGGGAGAGGTATGCTGTTATCATTATTCCCTGGGATCATTGTCATTAGCAACCCTGACTGGTAGGGATTCCATGGTTTGCCCCGTTCCTCCCCTATCTGTGCTAACTCATCTGCCTTCTTGTTACCCCTCTCCCATCCCATCTAGAATAGGCCTTTGCCTTGTGAACATAATAATCACCCTGTGTTTCTCCTATGTTCTGCACTATGATCTTCAACATAGTGGATGTAACCAGTGGTAGCCCATATGCCTCGCTGAGTGCAAATGGGTAAATATTCTGTGCAGGAGTTACATGTGAGTGTAGAATCTGAGATAGTGTTCGCCATGATAACATGTTCTTTCAATGTGTCCCAGGTGACCTGCCCCATTTTTACTTCACTAGGAAGTGCTGCATAGATGGGTCCCAGTGAAAAAGCATCAGTTTGCTTTTCTCTCCTTCATCTAGGTCATATTGCCCCACTTATTGATCTGTCTAGAGGAAGTGTCCATAAGGGTCTTTACCGGACTCAAATTTTGATACATCTGCTGCCATTCTCTGCAGCGCACCAGCTTTATGCGGAACAACAAACTCGCAGTCCAACGGCCCTCGACCTAGCTGATCTGGTGAAGGTTGAGACCTTTGATGCCTCATCTGGCCATGGGCAGGGGGGAACCCCCACCCCCCTTACCTGGTACCATCCTAGTAAATCTCTCTAAGCCCTTGCCGTGATGACCAAAAATTGGCTGATCTAGTCCAGATTCAGCCGAACCAGAGTTTTATAAACGGTTAGAATAGCTTGGTTGCTTTTGTACTCGATTTGTTAATAATAATGCTGACGATATCCCCGTGTCTTTTTAGCAGCCTCAGCTGCATGTCTTACTAAAGTGAGCATTTTTACAGTTTAACATACCTGTCAGATTCTTCATTAATCAATGTCTGTTCCTACATTGAACCTACCTATGGTATGGTCATTATTTCTCAATTGTTCACATTATTTCCCAGAATTAAATCAAGCAAAATTTATTTCCTCTTTGATTTATAAATGTACTAAAAAAAAAAGACTCTGTGCATTTTATTTATTTGAGTCAGTCTCGAGATGGTTAAAATTATTGTTGACCTATTACCCTTGCACATATTCCGAACTGCTAGAAAATTAAAACTCTCTATCCCATGTCCATTTTTGATGGACTATGATAGATATATGTGTGAAATATGAGACAGCAAGAGTGACTGAGGAGGAGGAATTAATAAAAATTGTATGGAAGAGGATATTAAGGTCTGAATCAACTTGAGTGCTGTACGTTTTGAGCGGCTATGATGATTGATGTGTAATAATTTAATTGTACTGAGCTCGAGAATCATGTTGACTCTGATGTCCTGTAATTAAGTATATTAATCATCATCCATCACTCGTTTTTTATTTTTAACTTAGTGCGAATTTCCATCATTTTTAACCAGGTTTGAATTTAACAGGAGCCTGAATTTGAAAGCTCCCAAATTAAATACGTTAGCTCTTAACCTTTTTTCTTTCCAGTTGTGTTATTACAAGTGATCAATTTCAGGTGACATCTGAGGATCAAAGGTCACCTTATTGGCCAGCAAAGCTCTGCTATATTAAAAAAAATAAAAACTTTCATTCACAGCTGAAAATAATTTCCCTCCATATTCTAATAGATACATTGGGAAAACTGCAACAAAAGCTGATCTGATGATGGAGCTCAATGACGCATCTAACTCAGCCAAACGTAGGAACCTAGGTTTCTCCCAACACTGCACCAATTGGTTTCTTGAGTAATTTCAAAACATTTGCCTCCAGTATCCTATCTGGAAGGCTATTTGATGTAGTGCCCTGTGGGAAGAAATATTTCCAGGTATCCAGATTTTTCCCTGCCCCTTACATATACTGACAATCAGGTTTCTTTGTGAACTTTTCTAACATGGGCAGGTTTACTGTATTTCGTTTTGCCCATCTAAGCCAAAAGAAGTTTATCTTCTCCCCCCCCCCCTCCACCTCCCCAAGCCTTCGCGAGGTTCACAAAAGCTGTGGGGCTGGATTCTCTATCCATTCATGGACAGCAGGATTACTGGTCCCGCTGCAGTGAATGGGAGATTTGGCCGAGTGCCAAACTCTACGTCCACGCTAGCAGCAGTAGCGCGGCAGACTCGCAATGGAGAATCCCAGTCATAATGTGCAGATTTTCCTGTCCTGCTCTCTTTATGCATCCTTCAACACTGGGAAAGCATGGGACCTGTGTGATGGGATCAAAAGTGCATCAGGCCCATCAGCAAAATACAAATGGCTCCATTGAAAAGAAAGGCAAGGGACGATATCACCTACTATAAAAATACATACGGAGAGATGGGATGGAAACAATGTTGAATTTAATTCTAGGAAGAACATGGTGAACGAGGAAACTGTAGAAAACATAAAAAGCCTATCTATCATGGAAGGACTGGAGATCAAATCCACAATGGAGGAGCTTAGCAAAACTATTGACTCGGCTGCCATGAGCAAAGCTCCAAGTGCTAATGTTATACCACCTGAAATCATCGAGAACTGGGATCCGGCACTCCTGCAGCATCTGTCTCTGCAGAAGGGAAGGGGCAGTGTCCCAAGATATGCCTGGTGCAAAGATTGTGACCCTCTACCACAACAAGGGATCACACCAACTGTTAAGGCATGTGTATCAGATGGACTTGTGTATACTCAAACATCTGTGCAGTGCACTGGCCACAGGGTCACAACCTCCTGAAGGTCCATCACCTGCCAGTGAGATATGAAGATGGTACACAATGACATTCACAACTGGGAGACAGTCATTGACAACAATGGTCTTGGACTGTTTGGAGGGGCATTGGGGTATTGGAGGAGGTAAGCAATAACAAATTGCTCAGCTTGCTGGGAAAAGGGCTCAGAGAAAACTGAGGTCAGCAAATCATACAACTTTTCAGTCCACAGTCTTACTATGCAGCAAAGGCAGCAGGGACGGACACCTGATCCACACCAGCTGTTTAACGCAGAGTTACCACCAGGACACAAACCATTGTTCCATGAGGTGGAAGGCTGCCAAGGTGAAATAACAGTCAACATAAAATCTGTTAAAATTTAAAATTTTTGTCTCACGTCAACATATTATAAACCTTTTTAAAAAAAATAAATTTAGAGTACCCAATTATTTTTTCCAATTAAGGGGCAATTTAGCGTGGCCAATCCACCTAACCTGCACATCTTTTGGGTTGTGGGGGTGAAACCCACGCAAACACGGGGAGAATGTGCAAACTCCACACGGACAGTGATCCAGGGTCGGGATTCGAACCCGGGTCCTCAGCGCCGTAGGCAGAAATGCTAACCACTGTGCCACCGTGCTGCCCCATATATTATAAACCTTAGAATCATTGAATCCCTACAGTGCAGAAAGAGGCAATTCAGTCCATCGAGTCTACACCGACCCTCCAAAAGAGCATCCTAACCTAGGCCCACACCCCCAACCTATCCCTGTAACCCCACCTAACCTTTGCATACTAAGAGGCAATTTATAATGACAATTCACCTAACCTGCCCATCCTTGGACTGTGGGAGGAAACCAAAGCACCTGGAGGAAACCCATGCAGACTCGGGGGAACGTATAAACTCCACACGGTAGCCAGGGCCGGAACCCGTGTCCCTTTTACTGTAAAGCAGCAGTGCTAACGACCTTACAGCATCCTGAAATTCTACATTTCAGATCCCTCCAATGGAAATCAGGGAAAATGGATTTAAATTTAGATTTCGATTTGTCACATTTACTGAGGTACAGTGAAAAGTATTGTTCTTCATATAGACCAGGCAGATCATTCCATACATGAAAACCATAGGACATACGATAAATACACAATGTAAATACATAGACATAGGTATCGGGTGAAGCAAACAGAGTATGGTGCTAACAACAGTAGAGAAGATGCATAGAGAGATCAGTTCAGTCCATAAGAGGGTCATTCAGGAGTCTGGTAACAGCAGGGAAGTAGCTGTTTTTGAATCTGTTGGTGTGTATTCTCAGATTTTTGTACCTTCTGTCTGATGGAAGAGGTTAGAAGAGAGAATAACCCGAGTGGGAGGGGTCTTTAGTTATGCTGCCCACTTTCCCAAGGCAGCGGGAGGTGTACACAGAGTCAATGGATGGGAGGCAGGTTTGTGTGATGGATTGGGCTGTGTTCACGACTCTCTGTAATTTCTTACGGTCTAGCAGTTGCCATAACAGGCTGCTACACAGACACATAGGGTGCCTTCTATGGTGCATCTGTAAAAATTGGTAAGAGTCAATGTGGACATGCCAAATTTCCTTAGTTTCCTGTGGAAGTATAGGCACTGTTGTGCTTTCTTGGTTGTAGCATCGATGTGGGTGGACCAGGACAGATTGTTAGTGATGTGCATGTACGATACTTCGCTTGCTGAAGTCAATGACAAGCTCCTCAGTTTTGCTGACTTTGAGGGACAGATTGTTGTCTTTGCACCATGCCATTACGTTCTCTATCTCCCTCCTATACTCTGACTCATCGTTGGTTGAGATCTGATGCACCATGGTGGTGTCATCAGCAAACTTGTAGATGGAATTGGAGCTGAATTTTGCCATACAGTGGGACTCAACTATTTAGAGACAATGATGTCCCGGGACACACCCAGAGTGCATTCCCCGATGGGACAGAGAATTGGGCAACGGCGGAAAATCGGGATCACACTGGGCGCTGATCCGAACACCATGCTCTGACCTCTCGCTGGGGGCATGAACGAGGTCCCCAATGTGCACTGGTGGGGGGTGTGCAAATAAACGCAAATGGTCTGTGATAGGGGGACCTTGCAAAGGGCCCTCTCTAATAGGGGGACTGCCCCACTGCACCTTCAGACAGGATATCCAGCCACCCATGCCTGAATTTCTGATGCCCTCCACAGACCCCTCACACACAGACCGCCTCCCTCCCCACCAACACAGACACTCTCTGTCTGGAAGCTAGAGAGCAGTCCAGACAGGGTCAGTGGGAGATATTACAGCTGTAAAACTTACCTTGCAGCTCCACTTGTTCTACCTCAAAGGAGAGCATGTGTCTGTGTCTGGTTCCCACTGATCCATTAGCTGCAAGCTATTCATAGCTTTTGAGTAGTGGTCTGTGATTGACAGCTTCTACAAACCATTGAAGTTTTGATCCATTCATCTCCCTTCATACATAAGTGGCCTTAGTGGTGAAACCCCAATGTTTGTAAACATTGACCACATCAAAATCACTCCAATCATTCCAATCACTCAAGATGGCAGCCCCGGGAATCCCTCGTATTCCACACAATTGGGGCTGGTTTAGCTCACTGGGCTAAATCGTTGGCTTTTAAAGCAGACCAAGCAGGCCAGCAGCACGGTTCGATTCCCGTACCAGCCTCCCCGGACAGGCGCCGGAATGTGGCGACTAGGGGCTTTTCACAGTAACTTCATTGAAGCCTACTCATGACAATAAGCGATTTTCTTTTCATTTCATTTCAATGCATAAGTGTGCATGGCGTTGAAAACTGACTCCAAGGGAATCGTAAAACTGGTGCAGTTCAGCTCCGGCGGGAGAACATATTTCCCAAACAGAGACTTACACTCGTGGATCCAATCACAAATTGGTAAGAGTGGCTGATTTCCCCCTGCCCCCTAGTCCCAATGCTGGTACTTTCAGACAGGATGTCCATTCACCCATTCCTGAATCTCTAACCCAGGGGAAATTCCCAGGATCAATATCATCCCCTATAATGGAGATTGGCCCCAGCTGGATTCACATCTGTTTCAGGAAAATCTGCATGAGAAAGGGAAAGCAATCAAATCTGCGCACCTCACTGTATGGGCCCCAAGGGTTCAATGCTACTAAGATGATACAAATGACAGGAAATATATCGGGTGAATTGCTCTGATAATTTTAGTTTGCTTGCAAGCAAAATAATTCCATCCCTGCCCACTGGAGTTGTGCCAGAGGCTGATGATGTGGGAGAAATGTGCCCCATGATCCATAAATAATTCAGGGACCTATTTTTTCTGTTGTATGAAATTCTTATATGACAACATCACTTCCGTCATTATAAGAATCTTGCATCACAAGAGGACTTTTACTCTTTTTTTTTAACCACTGTTAAGATATTTTGGGTGTACTGGTCCAAAGTAAAATGGATATTCTTGGCCCAGTATGGTTTGTTGATACACTCCTAGGTCAGAGTCTGAATCAAAATAGAAAATGCTGGTCGGGCTAAAGTTCCATTCCACGACTTGAATTCAAAGAAAGTCTGGGCTGGCGCTCCAGTTCAGTGCAGAAGGATACTGCATTGGCAGAGATACAGGACTGGATTCTCCGCCGGCGGGATGCTCCATTTAGCTGGCAGCCCGGGGGTTTCTGGACAGTGTGGGGTAGCCCCACTATGGGAAACCCCATTCACCGGCCGGCGTAATGCAGCATCCCACCGGCGAGGTGAATCAGAAATGTGGCACGGTGGGGCAGAGAATCCAGCCCCACATGTCTGTCTCCAGTAGGCACTATTTGGAAGAAGAGCAGGGAAGTTATTTCTGGTGCTCCTGACAATATTCATCAATATCGCAAAACATATTATCTGGTCATTATCACATTGTTGTTTGTAGTATCTTGCTGAGTGTAAAATTAGCTATATAACAACATGTACTACATTTCAAAAAATACTTCATTAGTTGTAATGCACTTTGCAATATCCAGTAGTCATGAAAGGAGCTATATAACTGCAAGTATCTTTTAAATAATCAAGTATTTATGGTCAAGCATTGTTCCTTTTTTAATTGTCTAACTATTTTCAGAAGAATATGTTTGTTAAGGGGTGTCTGGATAATTTTTGCAACATGGGAGGGTTCTCTGCATAAAGAATGGTATGGAGTTTGCACATTCTCCCACGTCTGTATGGGTTTCAAACGGTTTCGTCCCACATGCTAAAGATGTGTAATTTAGGTGGGTTGGCCACAATCAATATGCAGGGTTTACGGAAATAGGACAGGGGAGGAGGCCCAGGTAGACTGTTCTTTCAGATGGTCGGTGCAGACTCGTTGGGCCGAATGGCCTCCTTCTGCAATGTAAGGATTCTATGATTCAAATACCTAATTAAAATCATTTTTGTTTTTTTAATAAACAGTTTGCAGGACATTGACACCATTAACTTTCTCTTTGCAATCTGAACCACCTGTTGTTCTTCCTTTTTCGGATGAAGGATCTAAACCAGAATATTAACGTGGCTTTTTCTCCTTACAGATGCTGATTGAAATCCAGAATTACCTTTATTCATTTCAGTATTTCACCATTTTCTGCTTCTCCTTTTACTTGCACTTGATCGTTGGTTTGATTTTGGATTTATTTGATGCTTCCAGTTTTTGTGTAATGTTCTCTAGTAAATAGCTGTCATTTACTATTCAAGTTATTTCTTCCAAATTTTCCATTCATGTTTAATAGTCTGCTTTCCATACTGATAGCAAATAAAAATCAGACAATTTCTGTTTGTACTTCTGACTACAGCATTCACAACTTTGGTTATATCTTTCATATCAAATGCTACATAATTCTTTCTTAAAATGGAGTTGGTAGACAGGGGGTTGGTAGCAGGGATATATTTGACTCGTTTAGGTCTTCTGCTCATTGGTGGCAGTGCACATGCTAGGGAAAACATTTGCCTTACAACAGGGTTCTCTCCAGCTTAGATATGAAGACGACAATTATCAATTTAAATAATAAGCATTTTCCTCAATGTGCACATATGAAAAAAAAAGTTATGTAACAATTGTCTATGTTGGCTGATCCATAGAGCTTGTGTTTTAAAATGACTTAATTATATGGCCATTAGAGAATCAATCAGCAGCAATGAGACTTGGTATTGGGAATCAAACCTGGGACCCTGGCGCTGTGAAGGGTCCCAGGTTCGATTCCCGGCTTGGGTCACTGTCTGTGCGGAGCTGCACTTTCTCCTCATGTCTGCGTGGGTTTCCTCCGGGTTCTCCGGTTTCCTCCTACAAGTCCCCAAAGACGTGCTGTTAGGTAATTTGGAGATACTGAATTCTCCCTTAGTGTACCCGAACAGGCGTCAGAATGTGGTGACTAGGGGTTTTTCACGGTAACTTCATTGCAGTGTTAATGTAAGCCTACTTGTGACAATAAAGATTATTATTATTATTATTATTAACGGCTTATCGGATAGCTTCCCAATCACAACAGTGTTGTAGGAATAATAACATGTAAACAGAGCAGGTGTAGTCCATTCAGCCTTTTGAGCCTGCTCCACTATTCAATATGATCATGACTGATCCTCTATCTCATAGATCATAGAATTTACAGTGCAGAAGGAGGCCATTCGGCCCATCGAGTCAGCACCGGCTCTTGGAAAGAGCACCCTACCCAAGGTCAACACCTCCACCCAACACTAAGGGCAATTTTGGACACTAAGGGCAATTTATCATGGCCAATCCACCTAACCTGCACATCTTTGGACTGTGGGAGGAAACCGGAGCACCGGGAGGAAACCCACGCACACACAAGGAGGATGTGCAGACTCCGCACAGACAGTGACCCAAGCCAGAATCGAACCTGGGACCCTGGAGCTGTGAAGCAGTTGTGCTATCCACAATGCTACCGTGCTGCCCTAATAAATTTAGAGTACCCAATTATTTTTTCCATTTAAGGAGCAATTTAACGTGGCCAATCCACCTAACCTGCACATCTTTGGGTTGTGGGGGCGAAACCCACGCGGACACGGGGAGAATGTGCAAACTCCTCACAGACAGTGACCCAGCGCCGAGATTTGAACCCAGGTCCTCAGCGCCGTAGGCAGCAATGCTAACCACTGTGCCACCGTGCTGCCCTAAATTTAAATTCCACCGCTTGCCATGATGGGATTTGAACCTATGTCCCCAGAGCATTAACCTGGGCCTCTGGGCTACTAGTCCAATGACAAAACCATTACGCCACCAATCCCCTCATTATCCCCCATCTCAATGCCATGTATCTTCTTTCTTCCCATGCTCTTTGATGTCATTAAACTCTTTTAAAAATTACCTATATCTTTCTGGAATACATTCAGTGGCTTGGCCCCGACAGTCAGAATTCCACAGGTTCACTTCTCTTTGATTGAAGAAATATTTCCTCACCTTAGTCCTAAATGGTCTGTCCCGTATCCTGAGACCCTGTCCCCGGGTTCTATATTCCCCAACCAAGGAAAACATCCTCCCAGTATCCAGCCCTGTTAGAATATACGCTTCAGTCAGATTTCCTCTCATTCTTCTAAACTAGTCAATACAGATCCAGTCGACCCAATCTCTCCTCATAGGACAGTCACACCAACCCCAGTATCAGCCTCGTGAACCTCTGCTGCACTCGCTCTATGGCAAGTATACCCTATCTTAGGTAAGGAAACCAAAACAGCACACAATATTCCAGGTGTGGTCTCACCAATGCCCTGAATAATTGCAATAAGACATCTCTACTTCTGAACTTAAATCCACTTGCAATGAAGGCCAACATTCCATTTGCCTTCAGAATTGCTTGTTGTACCTGCCTCTCCACTTAGAATAATAATAATAATAATAATAATAACCTTTTATTGTCACAAGTACAAAGATACTGTGAAAATCCCCTAGTCGCCACATTCCGCCACCTGTTCAGATAAGCTGGTACGGGAATTGAAGCCGTGCTGCTGGCCTTGTTCTGCATCACAAACCAGCTGTCTATCCCACTGAGCTGAACCAGCTCTTATATTGACTAATGTACAAGGACATCCACACTTCCCACTATAATACTAACTAAATAATACTCTTCCTTTCTGTTTTTCACACCAAACTTCACATTTAGCCACATTATACTGCATCTGCCATGTGCTTGCCCACTCACTCAACTTGTCTAAATCACCTTGAACCCTCCTTGTATCCTCCTCAAACTCCGCCCGGTTTTGTGTCAAAGGTGCATTTATTCCCACTCTCTGTATCCTGCCTGTCAACCAATTCTTTATCCATGTCAATACATTACCCCTATCCCATGTACTTTAATTTTTCCCACTAACCTCTTATGAAGGAACTTATCAAAAGTCTTCTGTAAGTTAGGGCAGCACGATGGCATAGTGAGTAGCACTTCTGCCTCACGGCGCTGAGGTCCCTGGTTCGATCCCGGCTCTGGGTCACTGTACGTGTGGAGTTTGCACATTCTCCCCGTGTTTGCGTGGGTTTCGCCCCCACAACCCAAAGATGTGCAGGGTAGGTGGATTGGCCGCGTTAAATTGCCCCTTAATTGGAAAAAATGAATTGGGTACTCTAAATTTAAATTTTAAGAATTCTTCTGGAAGTCTAAATACACCACATCTACTGGTTCTCCCTCACCTATTCTACTAGTTACATCGTCAAAAACTCCAGTAGATTTGTGAAGCATGATTTGTCTTTCATAAATCCATGCCTGCTTTGTCCAATTCTGTTAATGCTTTGCAAATATTCTGTTATCACATCTTTTATAGATTTAGATTTGTCATATGTACCGAGGTACAGTGAAAAGTATTGTTCTGCGTACAGCCCAGACAGATAATTTTGCACATGTAAAACATAGGATATACGATAAATATACAATGCAAATACATAGACATTGGGTGAAGCAAATGGAATATCATGCTACAACAGTTGAGAAAATGCATAGAGAGATCAGTTTGGTCCATACGAGGGCCATTCAGGAGTCTGGTAATAGTGGGAAAGAAGCTGTTTTGGAATCTGTTGGTGCGTGGTCTCAGACTTTTGTATCTCTTGCCCGATGGAAGAGGTTAGAAGAAAGAATAAGCGGGTGGGAGGGATCTTTGATTCTGCTGCCTGATTTCCCAAGGCAGTGGGAGATGTGGACAGAGTCAATGGATGGGAGGCAGGTTCGCGTGATGGACTGGGCTGTGTTCACGACTCTTATGTTTCTTATGTCTAGCTATGAATTGTACTGTAAATGGTATAACCCTTAGGAACATTAACATACAGAGGGTTCTGGACATGCAGGTCCACACTTCTCTAAAAGTGCAACACAGGTTGTCTAGGTGATTAAGAAGGCATATGGCATGCTTGCCTTCATCAGCTGGGGCATTGAGTACAGGAGTTGGTAAATCATGTTGCAGCTGTATAAAACCTTGGTTAGGACGCATTTGGAGTATTGCAGGCAGTTCTGGTCACCATATCATCAGAAGAACGTAGAAGCTTTTAAGGAGTGCAAAGAACGTCCAGCAGGATGTTGCCTGGTCTCGAGGGTGTTGGCTATGAGGAGAGATTGAATAAACTAGAAAGACAGAGGCTTAGGGGAGACCTGATAGAGGTCTACAAAATTATGAGAGGCATAGACGGCCGGGGGGGGGGGGGGGGGGGGATAGTCTGAGGCTTTACCCAAGGATGGACATGTTAATTGCAAGAGGGCACAGGTTCAAGGCAAGAGGGGGAATATTTAAGGGAGATGTGCAGGGTACGTTTTTCACACAGAGAGTAATGGGTGCCCAGAGCACGCAGCCAGAGGATGGGGTGGCAGCAGGCACATTAGCAACTTTTAAGAGGCATCTGGATGGATATATGAATTGGGAGGAAATATAGAGATACGGACCGAGTAAGGGCAGAAGGTTTTGTTTTTAGTTAGGGCATTATGATCGGCACAGGCTGGGAGGGCCGAAGGGCCTGTTCCTATGCTGTACTTTTCTTTGTAAGAAGTCTTACAACACCAGGTTAAAGCCCAACAGGTTTGTTTCAAATACTAGCTTTCGGAGCACTGCTCCTTCCTCAGGTGAACGCTCCGAAAGCTAGTGTTTGAAACAAACCTGTTGGACTTTAACCTGGTGTTGTAAGACTTCTTACTGTGCTCACCCCCAGTCCAACGCCGGCATCTCCACATCATGGGTACTTTTCTTTGTTCTTATGGTCTTGGGCCGAGCAGTTGCCATACCAGGCTGTGATGCAGCCAGATAGGATGCTTTCTAAGGTGCATCTGTAAAAATTGGTAAGGATCTAATAGACTTTGGCATCTCCCCCACAACTGTCAGGCCAGGTAGTCTGTAAATCTCCCTTTTTTTCTCTCCCTCCCTTTTTAAATAGGCGGGTTACATTTGTCACCCTCCAATCTGTAGGAACTGCTACCAAGTCTATAGAACTTTGGAAGATGACCACCAATGCACCCAATAATACAAGCTATTTCCTTTAATGGTCTGGGATGTAGATTGTCAGGCCCTGGAGTTTGTCAGCCTTTAACTCGATCAATTTATTCAGAACCATTTTCTTACTAATTTCCTTCAATTCCACCCTCTCACTTGATCCTTGGTTCCCTAATATTTCTGGGAAGTTATTTGTGCCCTCTTTTATAAAGACAAGACCAAAGTATTCAATTCTCCTGCAATTTCTCTGTTCTAATTACCACAGCTTCTGACTGTAAGGGACTTGCATTTGTCTTTACTGATCTTCTTCGATTCACATATTTATCGAAGCTTTTACATCAGTTTCTATGTTCCCTGTAATTTTAATCT
Organism: Scyliorhinus canicula; assembly: GCF_902713615.1. Lineage (NCBI taxonomy): Eukaryota > Metazoa > Chordata > Chondrichthyes > Carcharhiniformes > Scyliorhinidae > Scyliorhinus > Scyliorhinus canicula. The sequence goes on from NC_052151.1 coordinate 106,194,378, forward strand.
CATACTCTATTCTCCCAATCTTGTTCAAATTGTTTGTCCTTTTTTGCTGAATTCTAAATTGTAGGCTTGCTGCTTTATTAGCAATATTATATGTCTCCTCTTTGGATTTAATATTACCCCTAATTTATTTTGTAAACCATGGTTGGGCCACCTTACCACTTTTAATTTTGCACCAGACAGGAATGAATAATTGTTTTAATTCATGCACATGTTTTTAAAAAATGAACCATTGCCTAACCACCGTTAACCCCTTTAATAAGGTTCCCCAATCTATCCTTGTCAATTCTCACCTCATACCCTTAGGGTTCCCTTTATTTAGATTCAGGACCCTATTTTGAATTCAACTTCTTCACTCTCCACCTTAATGAAGAATTCTATCACATTATGGTCGCTCTTCCCTAAGTCACAACAAGATTGTTAATTAGTCCTTTCTCATTGAACAGTGACCAGTCTAGAATAGACTGGTTCCTCAACATATTGGTCTAAAAAAGCCATCATATACATACACCAGGAACTCCTCCTCCACTAAACCATTGGTTGCTTGGTTTATCTGATCTATATGTAAATTAAATTCATCCATGATTACAGTTGTACCCTTATTGCATCATCTCTGATTTCTTGTTTAATACCTTCCGTTACATCTCCACTACTGTTTGGGTGCCTATAGAAAATCACCAGGAATGTTTTCTGACCCTTGGCATTTCTTCTCCATCCATACAGATTCCACATCAAGATTTTCCAAGCCAATATATTTCCTCATTTTGCATTGATATCCTCATTTACTAACAATGCTATCCCATCTCCTTTCCCTTTTTTTGTCTGTCCTTCCTAAATAACCGGCGGCACACGATAGCACAGTGGGAAGCACTGTTGCTTCACAGCTCCACGTTTCCAGATTCGATTCCGGCTTGGGTCACTGTCTGTGTGGAGTCTGCACGTTCTTCTCGTGTCTGCGTGGGTTTCCTCCGGGTGCTCCCACAAGTCCCAAAAGATGTGCTGTTAGGTGAATTGGATATTCTGAATTCTCCCTCAGTGTACCCGAACAGGCACCTGAATGTGGCGACTCGGGGCTTTTCCCAGTAACTTCATTGCTGTGTTAATGTAAGCCTACTTGTGACAATGAAGGTTATTAAAAACAAATTAATGTATGAATGCCCCTGGATGCTCAGTTCCCATTTTTGGTAACCCTGTAGCCATGTATCTGTAATTACAATTTCATAACCGTTCATATCTATTTGCGTTGTTAATTCATCTACCTTATTGTGAATGTCCCGCACAATAATACAGAAAGCCTTCAGACTTGTCTTCTTAACCTTATTAGTCATGTTAGCAAAATTTGCATTATAGCCCTATTTGTTTTTCACCCTTGCTTCCTCTGCCTTCCACTTTTGCTTCTTACATTTCTGCCTTTTATTTCTATTCTTGTTTCTCCCTCCCATGTCTCCATGTTCAGGTTCAAACCGCCCTGTCATTCTAGTTAAACACCTCCCTGACAGCAGCCCCCCCCCCCCCCACTCCCCCTCCCCATCTCACCCCGACATTTGTCCCAGTCCTGCCCAGTTACAACCTGACCTGTTTGTACTGATCCGATTGGTCCCAACCAGATGTGACATGACCCAAAGTTGCTCAACCCGTCAACTGAAACTGTCTTTGGAAACATAGAACATCTACCAGACTGCAACACTGACAGACAGGCTAGCATTTAAAAATTATTTTTAAAGGGCTAGGATTTAAATGACTCCACAACGTGCGTTTCTAACTCTCAATGACACAGGTTGACTGTTTTTTTAACATTTTTGAAATGTTTGGGCATTTAAATAACTTCACAGTTCTCCAGACTTTGCAAATCTTTCATGAGTCTTAAGGATTGCTCCACGTTCCTTGTTAAGGCCCTTGCTACAGTAAAAATGGGGTCTGTTTGAACTCAGTGCTGTGTTAAAATAGCTATGCTGAGTTTGGGTTGATGTCCAACACCTTTTTGCCTATCCACCAAAATGGAATCTATGAGAAATGGATGTTGGACCACTGAATCTGGGCCCTCTTGTGCTTTTTAAAGCTCCTTGGAGTCTTCCTGGCTCCACAGAAATCCGAATTAGATAATGGGAGATGTGATTGTGAGATCTAAAATAGTTTTGAAATCGCCAAGATCAGCTTTGTCTGAATGAAGGACGTGTTAACATCAAAGAAACTGAAACTGCATTTTAGGAAAAGAATGCTGAGGTACTACATCGCATCATCCATGTTATACACCTTGGACACAGACAACAAACTAAGAGACTGATACAGTGAATGCATTTGAGATGTGGAGATTTGATTTTCATTTGATTTATTGTCACATACACCGAAGTGCAGTGAAAAGTATTTTTCTGTGGCCAAGGGAACGTACACAGTATGTACATAGTAGACAAAAAAAGAATAATCAACAGAGTACATTGACAAATAGTACATCGACAAACAGTGATTGGTTACAGTGTGGAACAAGGGACCAAACAAAGCAAATACATGAGAAAATACATGAGACAAAAAGATGTTCCCTATGTCATACATTCTGTCTATGACACTAACGGTGTATCTACTATCTTACTACCAGTATTCTGTATGTTTTGTATGGGGGGGGGGGGGGGGGGTGCAGGTGAGCCGTACTTACTCTTGGGAGTGTATATTCCAATTAAATTAGCTAGCAGTAAGATTTTGTCAGTTTAAAATAAAAAAGGTCATTTATCCTCACATACCCAGAATTGGGCACATACGAGCACGTGAACACGCATTCCCCTCCTCCCCTAACCCCCTCCAGTCTCCTACGTGGCATGTCTATGGTTTGTTGAATGGATTTGATGATTTAAATTTGAAGTGCAAATCTTGTAAAGCAAAGGATCCATGACAGGTTGTGAGGTTTCTTGTAGTCGAATATCTCGGAACTTTGTTCTCAGGTGAGCTTTGAAACTGGAAGTGGTTAAGTGCTTTAGCAGTGCTCCACTATTATATTCTCTAAATGTCCCAGGAGCAAAGGTATGGAGGTGCCACACATTTGGATTTCTTACAAGTAGCACGAGAGGTTTATTAGGCAATGTTGTTCAGTCTAAAATGGTGAACTGGAAACGCACACAAAACACATTACTGAAATCACTACAGATCATGTGATGCTTCACCAGCAGAGATGTATTCTCTGTACATAACATCCCTCCCTCATTCTATCTTTCTTAACATTTCCACACCAGACCCACTTGTGCATTATCTCTACACACATATACAACTTAATAAGATAGTCTGTCAGGTGGACGTTTCTTCCTTTTTGATTGTATTCAACATTCTGGAACCTGGCCACTTGAGACCTTGGAAGTGTCTTCTGTTCCTTCAGTAGGTGGTACTGTCTGTGAAGTTGCTCCACTGTCCATTTCTATAGGTATCGGAAAAACCTCAAACAGGATCAGAATTTGTCTCTGCGTTTGGTCTCTGTTCAGAAGTATCACTGCTTAGATTTTTCAATTGAAGTTTCAGCGATTTCACTTCAAGAAGCTAGTAGTTGGTGTATGATGTCTCCAAACCCTTTCATCATCTGTCTGTACAGTGTATGATATTGGACCTGTTTTTACTGAGATAACAGCAGATATCCATTTCTCATTTGTGGTGTAGCTTCTTGCTAGCACTCACTCTCCCTGCGTGAATATTCACTTTTTAGAGTTTTGTTCCCTCCTGGCAATGTGTGCTTGTTGTTTTTGCTTGACAATCTCCGAAGTGTCAGGTGGTATGAAAAGGTCAAATTTTATCCCTCATCAAGGGCGGCATGTGGCACAGTGGTTAGCATTGCTGCCTATGGCACTGAGGACCCGGGTTCGATGCCCGGCCCTGGGTCACTGTCAGTAAGGAGTTTGCACATTCTCCCCGTGTCTGCATGGATTTCACTCCCACAACCCAAAGATGTGCAGGGAAGGTGGTTTTGGCCACGCCAAATTGCCCCTTAATTGGAAAAGATAATTGGGTACTCCAAATTTATTTTAAACATTTTTTTAAAAATCTCTAATCCTTTGGAAAAGCAATGTTGCTGGTGAACTCTGTGCTGTTGTGTGTGCGGAGTTCCGGTAAGACATCAAGAATATGTTCACTCTTCCTGCCAATGTACCTCGGTTCTTCGATGCCTTGATAGAATGTTTCAACAATTGAACAAAACGTTCAATCAATCCATTTGCTTCAGAATGGTGCGGAGCTAACTATGTGCTGTGTACCGTTTCCTCTTTAGTTCTCAAACTCCTTCAAAATGAACTGAATGCCATTGTCACTTGCAACCTGCTCCAGTCTACCAAATCTTGAGACTATTTAGTCCAACTTCTCAATAGTTTGTTCTGTCATCATGGATTTAATCATCACTACTTCTGGCCATTTAGAGTATGCATCCACAATCACTCGGCACATGTGTCCCTCAACTGGACCAGCATGGTATATGTGCATTCTCTGCCATGGCTGCATCTGCCATTCCTGCGGATGTGATGGTTGCAGTGGAGTGTCTTTTATTTTTGCACAGGACTGGCATTGCCCCACTTTCTCTTCAAATTGAGGATCTAATCCAGGCCACCAAAAATAACTGCATGCCAGTTCCTTCATCCTCACCACTCCGGGATGTCCCTCTTGCAGTTTGTTGAGGACTTTATTAGGTAAGCACGAGGGAATAATCACTCAGATTCCCCATAATAAAATTGCATTCTAGACCAGTGTTCTTCAAACTTTTTTTCCGGGGACCCATTTTTACCAACTGGCCAACATACGGGACCCAACCCGGCCGACCTTCGCGACCCACGCCAGCTGACCTTTGCGACCCACGCCGGCCGACCTTCGCGACCCATGCCGGCCAACCTGCCACGTTGGCCAACCTGCACGACCCACCATTTTCTCTTCCCTTGTTTGCTGCTGACAAAAATGGAGGAAATGGTTTTGGGTCTCTTTGGCCCTCGTACACGCTCCTCCAATGGAACCTGTTGGATGAAGGTGAAGACTTCTGGTGTCGGAAAGTATGGAGTCCCCATCTGTCCAAAGTTCTGAATTTTTTTCCTGTAAAATGTTATCAAATAAACCCCCCCCCCCCACCCCCCACCGAACTTGTAAAAAAAAATAAAGTAAATGAAAAAAAATTAAATGAATAAAATAAGTGAATAAATGAATAAACAACCTCTACTTGTAAAACAAAAAGCTGCAACCGTTTTAAAAAATAGCGGCCGCACTGCGGATGCGTGCCCGATTATCGGCGCGCATGCACATTTGTGTATGTGTGCCGATCATCGTGCGCGCATGCGCAATGTGGCCAAATTCTTATTTTTATTTTTTAAACATGTTCGCGGCCATTTGCAGCCGGCGTTATGAAAAGCCGGCTGCTGTGCGGGGATTTGCGCGATTGGGAGCGCCGCGGACAACGGCTCCGCGACCCTTCCGACACCCGCCCACGACCCACCCGCAGGTCGCACCCCCGACTTTGAAGAACACTGTTCTAGACTGTCACCATAAGTCTTCTTGTGATTTAGGGCTTGAGGTCTGGATTTTTATGATGTACGTCTGTCATCGTTCCTTTATGGACCATGTCCATCACCTTCCCATCACTGGATTGGTTCTTCTGTATCTCTAAATTTGAGATGAAGTCACAGGTACCTTATCAACGTATGAGAAATATAAGGGGCATAATTCCATCCGTTCCTGAGACTAAGGGCTGGATTCTTCAGCCCCGCCTGCCGCAAAAACGTCACAGGCGAGACGCCGACAATGGAAAAATCCATTGACCTCGGACGGGATTCTCCAGTCACTGGACGAACGCTGACGGAGCATCCCACCCTAAGTGTTGGCCCCTGGGCAAGATTCGTAAACTTCCACGACAGCAAAACAGCACCTGGACCGATTCAATGACTGTTGAGGGGCAGCACCAGTGCCACGTGGAACACAACTGATTCCAATGAGAAACGATGCAGGATTCGCCGGACTCGCAATTGACACTCAGGAGGCTGACAAGCTGCAGCCGCACATACACACTTTACTCCGCACTCACACCAACCCAGCCAACAAGATGGCAGTAAGGAGAGCAGCTCCACGATTCAACAACTCTGAGCTTTGGACCCTCCTGCATGCCCTGGAGGTGAGGCTGGCTACACTATACCCTGGCCCAAGAAGGAGGCTGCCAGCCGCCACCTTGCCTGGGCGCAGTTGGCAGAGGCCATCAGTGCCACCAATAACACCATCTGGACGGGCCAGCAATGTCGTAAAAAACTGCACAATCTCCTCAGGGAAGCCAGGGTGAGTAGGCAGCACCATGCACCAGCACACCCATCCCATACACCCGTAACTTGACTCCTGCCAACCTGGAGGGTGGCTGTACTCCCAACCTGCACCACATGCCGGCATCCAGACCAGCCGCCATGGCCGGGTGCCCTAACCACTGAAGGCACCAACTACCCACCCCCTGGGCTGCATGATTCAGACCTTCTAACACTGGCCTTTTTCTGTTTGCACATGCAAAGTGGAACACATTGGCGCCACTGTTGAGGTGATGGAGAATTGTGATTTGGCGTGAAAACGGTACCCGCCACGACTTCAACGTTGGAACCGATTCTCCGCCCAATCTTGTTTCCCGTCCGCCGGTGATCGATGGAGAATCCTGTCAAAGATATTCATGGAATGTTCTTCAGCTTTTTGCTTTACATCAAATGGCAATCTTGACAAAATATTTCTACATTGCTGCGATTTATGATATTGAATATTGTACATGTATGCCGACAATATAAAAGACCATCTCTGAAACCTACAAGCTGTCAAAGAAGGAATACCTTTATACAGCCTAAAGATTATTGTCAAGGGTTGATTTTCTGTCAAAAGAGTAAAATTACATCCCTAAAAGGCAGTGATGTAAGGTTCTTACCCCGAAAATGATATTCAAAAGCTCAGCGAATTATTTTCTGCGTTAGTAAGAGTTTGCAAAGCAAATGCTATCGGTCACTTCTCCTGAAGACATAGGCCGGGATTCTCCGAGCCCGCGCTGGGTCAGGGATTGCCGAGGGGGAGCGAGAATCCCGCCACACCGATCCAATGCCGGGGCGCCGATTCTCCGGTCGCCAATCATGCCTGCGCGGTCACCCCGGCGCCGGTCGGGAGCCACTGAAATAGGCTCCCGCAGCAATTCTCCGCACGCGATGGGCCGAACTCCCGCCGAGTTCTGTCGAGTCCTGCCGGCATGATTCACACGGCGCCGTGACGGGAGCCTGGACCCACGGCCAATATGGACATCCTGGTGGGGGTGTGGGGGGATCTAACTCCGGAGGGGGCCTCCACGGATCCAGGCCCGCAATCGGGGGGCTTCCGATCGGCCGCGATCTGGAGGGGGCCAACCTCCTGCCGCCTGGGCCTGCTGTTCGGTCGCTGACATGTTGCTCCACACCGGCACGGAGATGGCAACCATGTGCATGCGCCGGTGCGGAGACGACATCTCGCACATGCGCGGACCTGCGCCAGCCATGACGGCATGCACGGACCCGGTAGCCATGTAGGGCCAGCTTTCGGTGCTGCAGCAGCACACAGCACTCCGCCGCCATTCTAGCCCCCGAAGAACAGGAGAATTACTAAGCCTGGAGGCCCGGTGTCGCTCGCGCCGATTTTGACACCGGCGTCAACACTTGGCCGCGATATCGGTGAATCCCGGTCATAATGTGCGAGACAACTGCACCCACCCCATAAGGTGACCAATAGCAAGCAAGCTGTAACTTCAGTTTGGGATTGTAGTGAACCAATAGTTCTGACTGCTTTAATGCATGTTTACCTCGCGATATGCACTCTCGCATTCTTCTGACCAGTGCCAAACCTGTTTGGCACACAATTCACCATTATAATTGATTAATCCCAGAAATGATTTCAGTCGTGTCACATTTTGAGGCTGCGGTTCTTCTAAGATTGCGGTCATCTTTTTCTGCTCCTTGTGTAAGCCATTGATGATGTGCGTCAGATAATTTATGGATGTCTTGAAAAAATCATACTTCTCTTTTTAAACTCGGAGATTATGGTTTTACAGACATATAGTGTAGCATCCAAGCTCTTGTTCACTTGAACCGATGATGAGAATGTCATCCAGCTAACATTGCACCCCATTTAGCCCACTCAGAATTTGATCTATGGACCTCTAAAAAAAGAGCAGGAGCAGATATTAATCCAAATGAAAGTCTCCAGGAACGTCTGCATCACAATATTGAGTAGCAGCTGTGATTTTGCAGCCACATTCATTTGTAAATGTGCCTGGAATAGATCCATTTTTCTGAATTTCTGCCCTCCAGAAAGTCCAGCAAACAAGTCTTCAATCAGTGACAGGGAATGCTGATCTCCGCAAAATACCAGGTGTATAGTTTTTTTGAAATCTTCACAAACTATTGGTGTTGCCCAGTCACTTGCAGCAACTGGTTCCATGACTCCTGTTTGGACTAGCCTTTCTAATTCTTCTTTGACTTTTGGCCTCATGGCGTATGGTACAGTTCTACCTTTGAGACATTTTGGTGCACTGTTTGGCTTCATTTTAAGTTGAACTTTAACTCCTGTCATTGAGCCCAATGAATCTTCAAATACCTGCGCTCGGAGAATGCGATGAACCTGCCTCGGTGTGACAGCCTCAGGCCTCCAGCACCTCAGTCTGCGCAGGCTCTAGCGTGGCGCAGGAGGAGTGAAGCCCCACCTCCTAGTGACGCAGCAGCTACGGGAACACCCATTGAGGGCAAGCATTTAAACAGCAGATTTAGATTGAACACAACAGGCAACATGTCTAACAAGTGTTTTAAAGGTATGTTGATGTTTTTTAACAGATTGTTTTGCTTTTTCTTTTATACAGGCATTGTTGTTGTTATTGATTCTTTTAAAGTAACTTTTCAGTTTTTTATGATTAAAGGTGATGATTTAAAAGTGAACATAAGTTTTGTTATTTGTTTTAAACCTGTGAAACTATTTAAATCTACACTATTATGTAACTTTATGTGTGGCATGCTTAAAGTGTCTGTATGTTTTAATTTACATTATGATGTGGAGATGCCAGCGTTGGACTGGGGTGAGCACAGTAAGAAGTCTTACAACACCAGGTTAAAGTCCAACAGGTTTGTTTCAAACACGAGCTTTCGGAGCACGGCTCCTTCTTCAGGTGAATGGAAAGGCTTGTTCCAGAAATGTTTATATAGACACAGTCAGAGATGCCCCGGAATGCGAGCACCTGCAGGCAATCAAATCATCAAAGATGCAGAGAGAGAGGTAACTCCAGGTTAAAGAGGTGTGAATTGTCCCAAGCCAATTCAGTCGGTAGGTCTATGCAAGTCCAGGCTTGTTGGTGGGGGCCGAATGTAATGCGACATGAATCCCAGATCCCGGTTGAGTCCGCATTCATGCGTGCGGAACTTAGCTATAAGTTTTTGCTCAGCAATTTTGCGTTGTCGCGTCTCCTGAAGGCCTCCTTGTAGAATGCTGACCCGGAGATCAGAGGCTGAATGTCCTTGACTGCTGAAGTGTTCCCCAACTGGAAGGGAACAGTCCTGCCTGTTGATAGTCGCACGATGCCCGTTTATTCGTTGTCGCAGTGTCTGCATGGTCTCGCCAATGTACCACGCTTCGGGACATCCTTTCCTGCAGCGTATGAGGTAGACTACATTGGTCGAGTCGCACGAGTATGCGCCGCGTACCTGGTGGGTGGTGTTTCCACGTGTAATGGTGGTGTCCATGTCGATGATCTGGCATGTCTTGCAGAGATTACCCTGGCAGGGTTTTGTGGTGTTGTGGTTGCTGTTCTGAAGGCTGGGTAATTTGCTGCAAACAATGGTTTGTTTGAGGTTGCGCGGTTGTTTGAAGGCCAGTAGTGGGGGTGTGGGGATGACCTTGGCAAGATGTCCATCCTCGCTGATGATGTGTTGGAGGCTGCGAAGAAGATGTCGTAGTTTCTCCGCCCCAGGGAAGTACTGGACGACGAAGGGTACTCTGTCAGTGGTGTCCCGTGTTTGTCTTCTGAGGAGGTCGGTGCGGTTTTTTGCTGTGGCGCGGTGGAACTGTCGATCAATGAGTCGAGCGCCATATCCCGTTCGTACGAGGGCATCTTTCAGCATCTGTAGGTGTCTGTTGCGCTCCTCCTTGTCTGAGCAGATATTTACATTATGATCATAAGATTTTAACAGCATGCCAGAGCGTTTTGCTGTCACTGCCCTTGCAACATCTGATTTTTTTTTGATTTGTGTTTATAGAATCACTGAAATGAAATGAAATGAAATGAAAATCGCTTATTGTCACGAGTAGGCTTCAAATGAAGTTACTGTGAAAAGCCCCTAGTCGCCACATTCCGGTGCCTGTTCGGGGAGGCTGGTACGGGAATTGAACTGTGCTGCTGGCCTGCCTTGATCTGCTTTAAAAACCAGCTATTTAGCCCTGTGCTAAACCAGCCCCTGTGCTAAACCAGCCCCTGATCTGCAGTGCAGAAGAAAGCCATTCGGCCCATCAAGTCTGCACCGAGACTCCAAAAGAGCACCCAAACCAGGTCCATGCCCTATCCCCAACGCTAATCCAGCTAACCTACATCTTTGGACTGTGGGAGGAAACTGAAGCACCTGGAGGAATCAACAGCGGCATGGTGGCATAGTGGTTAGCACTGCTGCCACACAGCACCAGGGACCTAGGTTCAATTCTGGTCTTGGGTGACTGTCTGTGTGGAGTTTGCCCATTCTTCCCGTGTCTGTGTGGGTTTCCTCTGGGTGCTCCGGTTTCCTCTGACAGTCCAAAGATGTGCAGGTTAGCTGTACAGAGTTGGATGACTTCTAAATACTGGTTCCCAGCCTGTTTAACTTTGCCACATACGTGGTCCCTGCAGCTGAGACTCTACCCACTTCAACAACAATAAGTTATCAAATCATTGTTATGCTTACTCACGGTTGTGTTCCGATTTTTCTTTAAACCTTCAACATTGGCCGGTCCTGAGAATCTTTTCTCCGCTCTTTGTTGCTGTCTCCATTTTTCTTGTTGATGATTTTTCTTCAGCAATTTTGTTTTCGTGACTCAATCCCCTTTGCTAGTGTTCTCTTTTGTTATATTCTCCAAGTGCCACAAAGAGAAAAGATATGGATTTCTTACATATACAATGAGAGATTTATTAGGACATGTTGCTCAGTCTAAAGCACACTAGCTGACGTCATCGCAGATCAGTGACATTTCACCAGCAGGGATGATATTCTCTGATACATAACACCAGTCAATGTCCAGGGCCGAGTCCAGGCAATGCCAGGGGCCGTGTCCGGGCCCGTCTCCGGGCAGTGCCAGGGCCCTTCTGGAGAGGTGCAGAGGGGATCCCAGGGTTAACTGGTTTTGTTGTTCTGCACTGGGGACATCTTTAAAAATGGCACCCTGATCCTCATGTTTCTAATTTGTTGGCAGGATAGGTGAATCAGAGTCTGTTCGCCAGCGATACGTCGTGGGACCCATCTCTTGGAAGATTTTTTACTTAGTCCCAGACTTTATGGTGGAAAAAGCCTCCACTACAGTCTGTAGCTTCAACACCAACTTTCCGGCCCGACATTGGTCTTTGTCGATATCCAGGAAATACTTGTCCGGAGATCACAGAGCCAATAATCAGAAGGGTTCATCGACAGAAATGTAAGAGAGGGAAACAGAGGAGGAAATGAATGATGGATACAATGGATTGGATGTAATTGACCCAATGTGGAATGTGTAAGGGCACACAGCATAGACAGCAGGGGTGATCCATGGCAAAAATCTTTTGGGAAGAAGATGGCACGAATGAGCAAACAAATAAAGGGTTAGCCTCACACTTGTGGGGCTAGTGGTCTTGGTCGTGTAATCGGAGTCCATTCGTTTTCATTTGAAAGTTCAAATGCTTAGAACCACATGTGTTCGATAATAACAAGGATGGAAATTCCTATTACCAACACTGAATGATCAACCACCAGCCATGAAATAGCAACTTAGTGACCTCCAAAGTCTGGTACAAACTGGTCTTAGTCTCTCCAGTTCCTTCCACAGGGACGCCGACACCATCAGATCGTTTGCTGTCGGGGGATGTATTAAAAAGGTGACTGATGCAATGTCCAGCAGTGCAAACAAATATTCTCTCTAATTTTCTTGTAGAGGTCACAGAGAAATGTGCTGCTCCTTTAATTATATTCACACAAGTGTGATCATTTAAAGGAGCCAACATGTGCAGTGGATTACCTGCCTACTTTCAGGTTGTAGTCAGGCAGCTTGCAGGGACCACTGATGCCAACCTCTCCCTTTCCTTTCCCATTGAGCAACATAACAGCATGGCAGAACTCTGGAACTATATTGTCATTGCACTGCCAGTCCCACTGAAAGGTCAAATCTGTTTCTCGTTCCACAAATGCTGTCAAATTTGCTGAGTAATTCCATTATCCGCAGTATTTTGCTTCGTGAAATTTCAGTATTGCTGTGTGTCTCAAAGTCCAGAGGTGACTGACTTCCACCATCTGGTCTCTGCGCACAATGCCTTGGCTTCCATGAACAGAAAAGAGTTTATTCAGTCAGCGTGCGGCTGCTAAATGACTATCAGAACCAAGCCATGAACGACAATAGCTCATTCCAAGCAACAATCTAGATGTATTCATTTTAAACCATATGTGGCAGGCTTTTGTGAAAATGAAGACAGACTCTAAGAATATCTCCTTGGAAACTAAAGCCCTGATTAAGGGTGTTCTTGCAAGAGGCACAGACAAAAGTACAGTGTAAACAGTATGATGCCATGCAGCATCCCCAGTGATGCCTATAAAACTTGAATCTCTGCTGCAGATGCATATTGAATTATCCCAGTCATGTGGCTGGTGCTCCTGTGCATTTCCTACCAAGTTATTTTCAACAGCTTCCACGGGCTTCATTTTAACCTTATCCACTCAAACAGTTGGGCGCATAGTTAAAATTTCCCGGGTTACTGTATTCAGAATTTATAAAGCAGGTGAAGACGTCAGTTCCAAGGCCACTGAGATCCTTCTTTATATTATGAATTTTGAGGTTTGATAATACCTTTGGGACCTGGCAGGCTTTAACCAGTGGCCTCAACAGCAAAGACACTTTGACCTTTCCGCCCGCTGATGGCAACAGGACATGGAGCCAGGGTCAGAAGAGGTCAGACATGGTTCAAAGAGAAGCTTCTTTTGAAAAGCTTCCTTGTGAAAGCAGTAGAAGCTGGAAAGCTCATAAGCTGAATTCTCCATCAGCGGGACCCTCCGCTTTGCCGGCAGCGCACTCACGCCTGCAGATTTCCCAAAGGTGTGGGGGTGCCCACAATGAGAAACACCATTGGCTGGCTGCCGGGATGGAGAATCCCACCCATCCTGCCGTGGGCTGAAGCCCCACCACCACAACATCCCTAAGCACAGGTCAGCTGATGGGATTAAAAATAGTTCAAATTAATTAAATAATAATCAATTCTGTCTTGACGCTGTTTCTAACATGTAAAATGTCATCGCGTTGCTGAATGTCCTGCTCTGAAACTCAAATTATTTGACAACCAAAAGAATCTGTACACTTCTGTAAACATTAAACAAGCAAAAGCCATCTTGTTATTTTAAAAATAATTCACTTGTAACTCTGTATTTTAACTTGGTGCTTAACTGCACAACATTTGACCAAGGAATTCAAGAACAAAGAACAAATAAAATTACAGCACAGGAACAGACCCTTCGGCCCTCCCAGCCTGCGCCGATCCAGATCCTTTATCTAAACCTGTTGCCTATTTACATACACGTTTGGACTACATGGACCAGTCATTTTCAAACTCAGGGTGGTGACCTCTGGGTGGGTCGGGGGAGGGTGTCGGGAAGGTTGCGGAGCCATCGGTCGCAGCGTTCCCAATTGCGGGCGGAAGTGCCCAATGGCCTCAACCGGCTTTTAAAAATGGCAGACGTGATCAGCATTCAAGAATGCCAGCGATCCCGTGCATGCGTGTCCCCTCAGCCAGATCAACAGCGCGTAGGACTGGAGTCCAGTGAGGCAGACCGCCGCCTCTGATTTCAGCGCGCTGTCCCAGTACCGCCTCCTCCTGATTTTAGCATGCTCTCCCAGTACCGCCTCCTCCTGGCGTCAGCGCGCTGTCCCAGTACCGCATCTTCCTGGTGTCAGCGCGCTGTCCCAGTACCGCATCTTCCTGGCGTCAGCGCGCTCTCCCAGTACCGCCTCCTCCTGATTTTAGCATGCTGTCCCAGTACCGCCTCCTCCTGACATCAGCGCCCTGTCCCAGTACCGCCTCCTCCTGACATCAGTGCGCTGTCCCAGTACCGCATCTTCCTGGTGTCAGCGTGCTGTCCCAGTACCGCCTCCTCCTGACATCAGTGCGCTGTCCCAGTACCGCATCTTCCTGGTGTCAGCGTGCTGTCCCAGTACCGCCTCCTCCTGACATCAGCGCCCTGTCCCAGTACCGCCTCCTCCTGACATCAGCGCGCTGTCCCAATACCGCATCTTCCTGGTGTCAGCGCGCTGTCCCAGTACCGCCTCCTCCTGGTGTCAGCGCGCTGTCCCAGTACCGCCTCCTCCTGGCGTCAGCGCCCTGTCCCAGTACCGCCTCCTCCTGGCGTCAGAGCGCTCTCCCAGTACCGCCTCCTCCTGGCGTCAGCACTCTGTCCCAGTACCGCCTCCTCCTGACATCAGTGCGCTGTCCCAGTACCGCCTCCTCCTGGCGTCAGCGCGCTGTCCCAGTACCGCCTCCTCCTGACATCAGTGCGCTGTCCCAGTACCGCATCTTCCTGGTGTCAGCGTGCTGTCCCAGTACCGCCTCCTCCTGACATCAGTGCGCTGTCCCAGTACCGCATCTTCCTGGTGTCAGCGTGCTGTCCCAGTACCGCCTCCTCCTGACATCAGCGCCCTGTCCCAGTACCGCCTCCTCCTGACATCAGTGCGCTGTCCCAGTACCGCATCTTCCTGGTGTCAGCGCCCTGTCCCAGTACCGCCTCCTCTTGGCGTCAGCGCGCTGTCCCAGTACCGCCTCCTCTTGGCGTCAGTGCGCTGTCCCAGTACCCTCTCCTCCTGGTGTCAGCGCGCTGTCCCAGTACCGCCTCCTCTTGGCGTCAGTGCGCTGTCCCAGTACCCTCTCCTCCTGGTGTCAGCGCGCTGTCCCAGTACCGCCTCCTCCTGGTGTCAGCACGCTGTCCCAGTACCGCCTCCTCTTGGCGTCAGCGCGCTGTCCCAGTACCGCCTCCTCTTGGCGTTAGCGCGCTGTCCCAGTACCGCCTCCTCCTGGCGTCAGTGCGCTGTCCCAGTACCGCATCTTCCTGGTGTCAGCGCGCTGTCCCAGTACCGCATCTTCCTGGTGTCAGCGCGCTGTCCCAGTACCGCCTCCTCCTGGTGTCAGCGCGCTGTCCCAGTACCGCCTCCTCCTGGTGTCAGCGCCCTGTCCCAGTACCGCCTCCTCCTGGCGTCAGTGCGCTGTCCCAGTACCGCATCTTCCTGGTGTCAGCGCGCTGTCCCAGTACCGCCTCCTCCTGGTGTCAGCGCGCTGTCCCAGTACCGCCTCCTCCTGGCGTCAGCGCGCTGTCCCAGTACCGCCTCCTCCTGGTGTCAGCGCGCTGTCCCAGTACCGCCTCCTCCTGGCGTCAGCGCGCTGTCCCAGTACCGCCTCCTCCTGGCGTCAGCACGCTGTCTCAGTACCGCATCTTCCTGGTGTCAGCGCCCTGTCCCAGTACCGCCTCCTCCTGGTGTCAGCGCGCTGTCCCAGTACCGCCTCCTCTTGGCGTCAGCGCGCTGTCCCAGTACCGCCTCCTCCTGGTGTCAGCGCGCTGTCCCAGTACCGCCTCCTCTTGGCGTCAGCGCCCTGTC
Source organism: Scyliorhinus canicula (assembly GCF_902713615.1). Classification (NCBI taxonomy): domain Eukaryota; kingdom Metazoa; phylum Chordata; class Chondrichthyes; order Carcharhiniformes; family Scyliorhinidae; genus Scyliorhinus; species Scyliorhinus canicula. Next base: position 106,210,188 of record NC_052151.1, read on the forward strand.
CCAGTACCGCCTCCTCCTGGCGTCAGCGCGCTGTCTCAGTACCGCCTCCTCCTGGTGTCAGCGCCCTGTCCTAGTACCCTCTCCTCTTGGCGTCAGCGCGCTGTCTCAGTACCGCCTCCTCCTGGTGTCAGCGCCCTGTCCCAGTACCCTCTCCTCTTGGCGTCAGCGCGCTGTCTCAGTACCGCCTCCTCCTGGTGTCAGCGCGCTGTCCCAGTACCGCCTCCTCCTGGTGTCAGCGCGCTGTCCCAGTACCGCCTCCTCCTGGCGTCAGCGCGCTGTCCCAGTACCGCCTCCTCCTGGCGTCAGCGCCCTGTCCCAGTACCGCCTCCTCCTGCTGTCAGCGCGCTGTCCCAGTACCGCCTCCTCCTGGTGTCAGCGCGCTGTCCCAGTACCGCCTCCTCCTGGTGTCAGCGCGCTGTCCCAGTACCGCCTCCTCCTGGTGTCAGTGCGCTGTCCCAGTACCGCCTCCTCCTGGCGTCAGCGCGCTGTCCCAGTACCGCCTCCTCCTGGCGTCAGCGCGCTGTCCCAGTACCGCCTCCTCCTGGCGTCAGCGCGCTGTCCCAGTACCGCCTCCTCCTGGCGTCAGTGCGCTGTCCCAGTACCGCCTCCTCCTGGTGCCAGCGCGCTGTCCCAGTACCGCCTCCTCCTGGCGTCAGCCGCCTGTCCCAGTACCGCCTCCTCCTGGTGTCAGCGGGCTGTCCCAGTACCGCCTCCTCCTGGTGCCAGCGCGCTGTCCCAGTACCGCCACCTCTTGGTGTCAGCGCTCTGTCCCAGTACCGCCTCCTCTTGGCGTCAGCGCGCTGTCCCAGTACCGCCTCCTCTTGGCGTCAGCGCGCTGTCCCAGTACCGCCTCCTCCTGGTGTGAGCGCGCTGTCCCAGTACCGCCTCCTCCTGGCGTCACCGCGCTGTCCCAGTACCGCCTCCTCCTGGTGTCAGCGCGCTGTCCAGTACCGCCTCCTCCTGGTGTGAGCGCGCTGTCCCAGTACCGCCTCCTCCTGGTGTGAGCGCGCTGTCCCAGTACCGCCTCCTCCTGGCGTCAGCGCGCTGTCCCTGTACCGCCTCCTCTTGGTGTCAGAGCGCTCTCCCAGTACCGCCTCCTCCTGGTGTCAGCGCGCTGTCCCAGTACCGCCTCCTCCTGGTGTCAGCGCGCTGTCCCAGTACCGCCTCCTCCTGGTGTCAGCGCGCTGTCCCAGTACCGCCTCCTCCTGGTGTCAGCGCGCTGTCCCAGTACCGCCTCCTCCTGGTGTCAGGCGCTGTCCCAGTACCCGCCTCTCCGGTGTCAGCGCGCTGTCCCAGTACCGCTTCCTCCTGGTGTCAGCGCGCTGTCCCAGTACTGCCTCCTCCTGGTGTCAGTGCGCTGTCCCAGTACCGCCTCCTCCTGGTGTCAGCGCGCTGTCCCAGTACCGCCTCCTCCTGGTGTCAGCGCGCTGTCCCAGTACCGCCTCCTCCTGGTGTCAGCGCGCTGTCCCAGTACCGCCTCCTCCTGGTGTCAGCGCGCTGTCCCAGTACCGCCTCCTCCTGGTGTCAGCACGCTGTCCCAGTACCGCCTCCTCCTGGTGTCAGCGCGCTGTCCCAGTACCGCCTCCTCCTTGGTGTCAGCGCGCTGTCCCAGTACTGCCTCCTCCTGGTGTCAGCGCGCTGTCCCAGTACCGCCTCCTCTTGGTGTCAGCGCGCTGTCCCAGTACCGCCTCCTCCTGGCGTCAGCGCGCTGTCCCAGTACCGCCTCCTCCTGGTGTCAGCGCGCTGTCCCAGTACCGCCTCCTCTTGGCGTCAGCGCGCTGTCCCAGTACTGCCTCCTCCTGGTGTCAGCGCGCTGTCCCAGTACCGCCTCCTCCTGGTGTCAGCGCGCTGTCCCATACTGCCTCCTCCTGGTGTCAGCGCGCTGTCCCAGTACCGCCTCCTCCTGGTGTCAGCACGCTCTCCCAGTACCGCCTCCTCCTGGCGTCAGCGCGCTGTCCCAGTACCGCTTCCTCCTGGCGTCAGCGCGCTGTCCCAGTACCACCTCCTCCTGGTGTCAGCGCGCTGTCCCAGTACCGCCTCCTCCTGGGTCAGCGCGCTGTCCCAGTACCGCCTCCTCCTGGTGTCAGCGCGCTGTCCCAGTACCGCCTCCTCCTGGTGTCAGCGCGCTGTCCCAGTACCGCCTCCTCCTGGTGTCAGCGCGCTGTCCCAGTACCGCCTCCTCCTGGCGTCAGCGCGCTGTCCCAGTACCGCCTCCTCCTGGTGTCAGCGCGCTGTCCCAGTACCGCCTCCTCCTGGTGTCAGCGCGCTGTCCCAGTACCGCCTCCTCCTGGTGTCAGCGCGCTGTCCCAGTACCGCCTCCTCCTGGCGTCAGCGCGCTGTCCCAGTACCGCCTCCTCCTGGTGTCAGCGCGCTGTCCAGTACCGCCTCC
>NC_052151.1:106538506-106631006 GCF_902713615.1 Scyliorhinus canicula
AGCATTCACCCTCCGCAGCACCTGACACCACAGCGTCTCCTCCAGAGCCATCCCCAACTCCTACTCCACTTAGCCTTAACTCCCTCGATAGACACCTCCTCCAAAATCCCCCCATAAATCGGCGACACGCCCCACCCTCCAATCCCATTACCAACAGCACATCCTCCAACGAGGATGCAGGCGCTATCGGAAAGGTCGAAAAACCTTTCCAGCAAAGTCCCACACTGCATATACCGAAAACCCTCCTCGCATGTAAACCCAAACTTCCCCCTCAACACCTCCAAGCTTGCAAATGGTCTGTCCAGACATAAACGCTTCATCTCCTTAACCCCTCTCTTTTCCATCCTCGAAACCTCACATCCATCCTTCTCAACTCTATGATTCCCCAGACTGGCATCAGCCTCGACCCCCGCTCCCAACCTAAAGTGCTGCAGAAATTGCCTCCAAATCTTCAACGTGGCAACCACAATAGGACTTCCCAAATACTTCCAAACGGAAGCGATGCCGTCACCAGCGCTCGCAACCCCAACCCCCTACAAGAACCCGCCTCCATCCTCACCCATAAAGCGTTCGCCTCCCTACCCCTTCCCCATGCCTTCTCCACGTTTGCCACGCAGTAATAATACAAATTCCGAAGGTACCCCCCCCATAGTCCTCCAACCACCAGCCCTTCTAAAGTGCCACCTTCCTTATTCTGGCTACCTGTCCTGCCCAAAAACCAAGGCAAAATGTCAATTTTAACTGTCTGCACCCGACCTACCAGCAACAGGGGAAGACTGTCCCACCTCAACAAATCTGCTTTCACCCTTCCAACCAGAATCGTAAAGTTCAGCTTACGAAGCCGCGCCCAATCCCGGGCCACCTACGCCCCAATTATTGTTGGGTTGTTGCCACTGGAAACGCCCCCCCCCCCGCAGCAGACACCACAAAATACTTGCTATTCCCCAAATTCAACTTGTATCCTGAAAACGCCCCAAATCTATTAAACAAACCCATTATATTCACCGGTCCGAAATATACAACAGCAGATCACCCACGTAACTGAGATACCCTGTGCTCCACCCGACACACTGTGCTCTCTCCCCCACCCCTGTGCTCCACCCGACACACTGTGCTCTCTCTCCCCACACTACTGCCTTCCATAAATCCGAACACCTCAGCACAATGGCCAAGTGCTCTATCAACAGCACAAACAGAAGGGGTTTTGGCGGGGGGGGAAAAAGAGAGAACATGGGGTACCCCTTCCTCAGTCCCCGATGTAGCAGGAAGCATCCCAAATTTGTATCACTCATTTAACACACACACACACCATTGGATCCTTATACAACAATTTCGCCCTTCTCCACATCCAATGCCACTACCGCCTCTAACTCCCTTCCTCCTGCTGGAGAAATCACCACATTCAGCAGTCACCACACATTTGGTGACAACTGCCTACCCTTATAGAACCCAGCCTGATCCTCCCCACTCACCTTCGGAAGGCACTCCTGTAACGTTAACAGCAACACCTTCGCCAGTATCTTGGCATCCACATTCAACAGAAAAAGAGACCTGTATGACCCACACTCCACCGGATCCTTATCCTTTTTAAACAACAATGAAATGGATGCCTGACCCATGCAGGGTCCAAGACTGAAACCCCTCCCCCCACTTCACTTGCATTCACTGGTCAATCTGCGTTTGCCAGCGAGGTGGCCCCTGCCAGAGGCCCATCCCCCATACATGAACAAAACAAACACCCAATCTGCCTATGCCCAAACCTGCCATACGCCCCACTCCATAATCCCACAAACCCAATACGAAAAAACATACAAAATACCAACCAATCCTTACCAACCCTCACTCCCTGACTATCACATCAAGGAAAAACAACAACCCCAAAATAACATGAAAAACGAGATGGGAGATGCATCAAATAAAGAAGAAAAAAAGGGTCACAGTCAACACCATCAGTCTAAACTCATCTCTGTCCCAGTCCTTCAGCCTTCACGAACGCCTCTGCCTCCTCCGCCATCTTAAATCAAAAGTCCTTAGAGTTGTAAGTCACCCTCAGCTTCACCTGGTAGACCACTCCAAACCTACTGTACAATGCCGCCTTCTCCCAACCAAAGGCTGCCCGCTTTCTCGCCAGCTCCACCAATAAGATCTTGGTATATTGGAATACCAATGCCTTTCCACTTCACCTCTCAATTCTGCTTCACCCAGCTCAAAACGTTCTCCTTGGTGGCTGTGGAAGCAAACTATCACATAACCGGTAGTTCATTTGTCTTTGGCCAGAGCGAGGGATTGGCCCTGTCCAACTCCTAAAGGGTCCTTTTCTTCCCCCCATCAACTTAGTGAACATCTCCGCAAAGTACTCCATGGGCCTCCAGCCGTCCATCCCCTCAGGCAATCCCACAATCCGCACATTCTACCTTCATGACCTGTTGTCCAGGTCCAATACTTTGGCTCTCAGCCCTTTAGTTCTCTCCAATACCCTCCGCAGCTCCTCACCCATCGAGGTGAACTGGTCGCTGTGCTGTGACAATGCCTCCTCCACCCCCTTGAACTCTCCTTGCTCCTGCACCTCCGTCAACTTAGTGAACATCTCCGAGTCAAAGCTGCCTTTATCAGGGCAAGAGTCTCACTTACCAACTCCTTGAGCGAGCCATCATCTCTTTCTAATGCATGTCGAATTGTTTGGATAACAGCCACACAAACTCCCCTGACACCACTTCCACCGTAAGGGGAGTGCCGCTCCTGACGAACTAGCACCTGCTATCTTTCCTCCTGGTGGACTCACAGCGACACTCATCGACGGACTTTCGTTCGCTCCCTTCCTCCCGATTCTTCTTCTGGAACTTTGAAATTCCACAACCTCCTCAGACCTTCCAACGCATATTCACTCAAAAAAATCCCCCCAAAACAGGACACAAAGGGCCAAACACCAGAAACTCTAGCAGGAGCTACCCAGTATGTGACCTCACCTACATGTCGCCACTGGACGTCTTCTTAGCACAATCTTGACCAGAACTAGTTTTAAAAAGCTTTTAAGTCAGTCAGTAACAGTCAGAATTGCCATTTTAAATGCAAGCATACAAGTAGAGCAACTTCATGCCCTCCCGTGTATTTTAATGCCACGTCTTCAACAAAATATTTTATAGCGCCACCGTTACGAGTATTGGGCAACTTCATGATTTCCACGTTCAATTGTGCATGTGCTGCAGGATCTTTCTGTCTAATTTATTCCTTAGTAATGATGGGCAATGATAGGGTCACCATTATCTTTAACTGAAACATCAAGCTATATTCACAGGAACAATCCGCTAACCTCCAGTGTGTAGTTTTTTTTTAAATTTAGAGGTACCCAATTATTTTTTCCAATTAAGGGCCAATTTAACGTGGCCAATTAACCTACCCTGCACATCTTTTTGGGTTGTGGGGTGAGAATGTGCAAACTCCACGCAGACACGGGGAGAATGTGCAAACTCCACATGGACAGTGACCCGGGTCCGGGATCGAAACCTCAGCGGCGTGAAGCAGCAGTGCTAACCACTGTGCCATTGTGCTGTTAGATTTTATTTATTGCTTTTCTATCTCTGCAGCATATACTTGGCCTGTCTTTTTGGCTCAGTAACTAATGTACACTCTACTAATCTGTTTCATACTTGAACAAATTCACCCATCTCCTTGCTCTGTTCCTTCATTTTAGAGGCAAGAACAGCTTCAATAAAATTGCCAGTTGACCAATTTAATACAACTTCAAAAGTTGATTTTCAGCTAAGGAAAGACTCGAGGATTGATAACAAGTTCTACAAAAGCAACTCTGTAAACATGCTTTTCAGCATCATAATCAGGAGCAGAACAACCATTGCGCACGATTATCAGTGGTTACCCACAATATAATAATGCCTGTACAGGGGTTTAAATTAAAGGAAAAGCAGGTGCAAATGGTGAATGGTACCCAAAATTCCAATATTATCTCCATAGTGTCAATTTGTTTACGTCTTAATATAAGAGTCTGGAACGTCCTTATTGCCTCTGTAAGCTCTTTTTTAAATCATAGATTCTGGATAAAACAATTTCCATTCCCTTGCAACGCTTGTGTCTCTAATTAATGTCCAATAAATTCATCACTGGCCACAGTCCTTCTGTACACTTTGTACTCAGACACCTTTGCAAAGTTTTCTATAATTTACCAGTGCATACTTGAAAATACCAGCTTCTGAGTAACTCAAGGCCAACTGTATCATAATCTGAAACAAAAGTTTTGCTTCCAACAGCCTTCGAGTAAAATCACTGGATGTTTACTACCTTGTCATGATAAAAGTATTGTTTCATGTCCATTTCCACTGCATAAGGAAAATACTGTAATGAGTTATAATCAAAACATTTAAAAGTTTATTACTCACATTCTAGGATAACTTGGAATTGAGCATATTAAATAACCTGTCATTAGGAGTAGGTACTCCAAACTCTGATAATCAAGTCTAATGACATTCAATCGAAGTGCATATGTTGTCAGTATTAATCACATAGTTACTTTGTTTAATGTCATATTAACGTTTAATAAAATTCCCCTTACCTCAAGTTCATATGTGGACTCTGAACCATCCAACATAAGTATCTTGCACTGCACAATCTTAATCTTTTTGGGGATTTTCAGAGGTGATTTTTTACTTGCATCTTCATCTTTCTGAAGGTCTTCTTCTTTGTTACTCCCCTCCTTTATCTCTTCTGTTATCACCTCCGCATTATTTACCTCTGCGTCCTTTTCCAAAGTTTCAACAATTTTTTCCTCTTCTTTAACTGGCTGAAAAAGTGGATTTAAGTTTGAATTTATTTCAATTAATTTCAAGGTATGAATATCGGATTCAGTTAATTTAAAAATGTTAGTTTGCTGACGAGGTCAGCATTCTCTGCTTCAAAACTAAAGTAGTCATGGTATTTTCTATTCCTGTAACTATAGAGTCCATCAATTCCATTTTGCAAGTCCAACTGGCAGCAGTATGGTAGTCAAATTTCACCCAGAAAATTTGCAATCAGCATTGATTTTAATTTATTCTATGACCATACCCCATGGAATGCACAATGCAGTGGTACAAGTTTCTAGAAAATTCTGGGTCAATTGCCTCACCGAATGTAAGGAATGTCACACAAATCTACCGCCTTACAAAATAACATAATCATCAAGACTTCTTGTGGGCAATGTCACAGGAAATCAAGTATGTAACATGTTAAAAATATTGTCTATTAAGTAATTCTGGATTGCCACAAAGACAATCTCCCAAGTCTGTGGCTTACACTCTTGTTTAAGATTCTGTTGGTTTTCAATACTTGGTGAGTTCAAGGGAGTTTTAGTTGGTTACCTCTATTTCCCAACTGGTTGCACTCTTCAAGACCTGCCTATCTTTGAAGAGTTTCTTCGCGAGAACCCCTTGCCACCATCTACCCAATCTTAAGCAATCATTGTCTGATTGCTGCACCATTCATCTTTTCCACTCTTTGACACTGCTCTGCATTCTCTGCCATGTCTTCAGAGGCTGGCTTCTCCATGGAGTGCAGAGTCCCTCAGATAACTCCACTGCAGCGCTGTAGAGTCGGAGGAAAATACAAGATACATCCACTTTTTAAATGCCACTTGCCATATAATAAGTTTAAATGTCCAGTGTGAATGGTCGGGTGGGTGAATATTAGTGAACAGGCAAGTGGGTAGGGTGGAAATTGGGCGAGTGGCAGCTGGGCCGGGGATAGTTGGGTCAGATTGGGAAGGGTGGGATAGGGCAGTGAGTGTGAAAGCGGTCAGCTCTATAGTTACTCAGGTGTCAAACTAGGATTTTTCTGAGTAACATTTCCTGGGTAACTATCTGGGTCAGAACTTCTAACTCAGAGTGGAGACTTTCTTGGAGAGCCCTGGGGAGCAGCTGAAACTTCCCAGGGAATTCCCATGGAGGTCAGCTCACGGGACCTGCGTAGGTTCACAATATGCATTGTGGGGCTTGCCTCCAGTCTCCAACGATCCAAAGACCTTCATGATCGATGATGAATGACACACCTCGATGACATCGCTTGGCTATGGGATACAGGACAATTCAGGATGATATACTGCAATAACTTGCAAATAAAAAACATTGTAATGCATCTTTTGGAAGAGGAATCAGATAAAAATGGACAATGATCCAAAGAATGAGCTATTAGAATTTCCCAAGGAATGGAATGGCAAAAGGTTTTAGCACCATCCCCAACTTAGCAGAAAACATTACCCTTCATGAACACCACTCCACTGAAACGGAATCATGACTTGGCACAGTGCAGTTCCTTTATCCCACCAAGAAAATCAACTGGCCGTAGTCCAGTACTCGCATGCGTCTAGCCATCATTGTCCCCTCTAACTTCTCTTGTTTCTCTTGAACTAAATGGCTTGCTTGGCCATTTCAGAAGGTATAGAAGAGTCAACTACATTTGTGGATCAGGAGTAGGTCAGACCAGGTAAGGACAACAGATTGCCTTTGCAAAAGAACATTAGCGACCCAGATGTGTTTTTGCAACAATGGTATCATGGTCATCGTTAAAATTTTAATTCAGATTTTAACTGAATTAAAATTTTACTACCTGCCGTAGTGGCAGGCAGTCGGAACCATCTGAAGTTTGCGATTTATATCATAGTTTCAAGTGGTCCCCATTGCATGGCAATTGTCCAATGGACGTTTGTATCTCTGGGCAATTACTGTGCAATATTTTTGTGGGGGAGGTTTTTGGGGGGGGGGGGGATGAAGCAGGAAGCATATTTTGGGTGTACACGTCACAGTATGACACCCAGAGTTCAGATGTTATAGGCCTTTTAAACTATTCTTCTACCGGAAGTTGCTGTTGTCGATGCTGATCTGAGCAGGTTGTAATTCCCTTAGCTGTGGTTGATACAGCACTTTTGTTTCTTTACTGTTATCTAATAGTAAGACGACAGACATTTTCTGCCACAGATGAACAGTTTACAATGAGCTGCATTGCTTCCTCCCTGTGAGCCAGAGGACACAAATGTCAGTAATCAGCTCCGTGATAAGCAGCTGTGTGGTTTTGCTGTGTCAGTAATTGTCACAAGGGAAAAGATCCACATTCATTCCGTTTAGTTAATTGGTTATGATATCAGATAAATGTGTCAGTTGAGCATTAATTTTGTTCTAAAACATTGTTTTTCAGAATAAGACCACAAATACTGTTAGTTAAAAACTGAATGAATTAATTAATAAGCTACATGTGCAAATTAATTCAACCAAGTAGTACTGAGAAACAGGAATTATATTTTCTGATGATGAGATCAGCTTGCAACATGAAAATATTTTTCATCTTCATGCCTTAGAGATACCATGAGGGGAACCTGTTGTATACAGGTCTATGATATGACTAAAAAGAAATAATGAAAGTGAAAATAATGTTGAGGTCTTTTTTTTTTAAAATGGCTTGATAGAACTGCGCTAACACTTTCACATAATTATATATTTAAGCCTCTAGATGTCTCTATTCAACCACAGCATCTTTCCATTGGGTGTAAATATCTGTTCCTTATTTTTCTTGACAATACGTTTTGTCTCATGTTTAGCGATGTTGTGATGCATCTTTTACCGGTCTGCTTATTTGTATCTATGCCTTCTTGAAATCTTCCCATTACCCTCATGACTTGTAAATTAGCAAATTCCAAAATTACATTCACTATGCCCAAGTCAAAATCAACGATATAGAGTGAGAAATGTTATCTCTGCGTTGAACCTGCGCGGAGGGCTTTAAACTAAACAAAAGGTGGTGAGAGATCAAGCTTGGGTCGATGCAGCAAGACAAGGAGGTAAGTGTCAAGGTAGGAGAGCACAATAGTAGCATGGGAAAAGAGTGTAATAGAATGGCAGGAAGGAACAGAGGGGGAAAAAAAACAAGAATACACCAACAGTCAAGACTAATGTTACAAAGATAAAAAAAGACAAAACATAAAGCTATATGAATGTGTGTAACATTCATAAGAAAGTAAATAAATTGATTGTGCATATTGAAGTAAATAAATATGATCCGATCGTCACCCTCCACAGCACCTCACACCACAGTCTCTCCACCAGCGCCACCCCAGCTCATCTTCCCATTTAGCCTTAACTCCCTCTAAAGACGCCCTATCCTCCTCCAACACTCTCCCAAAGAATCACGAGACAACCCACCTCCTCCCGCCCCATCCAATAACGAGGAGGGCAGTACTACCGGAAAGGTCAGACAGACCTTCTTCAGAAAGTCCCACACTTGCATGTGCCTGAAACCCTCCCTTCGCGGCACCCCTAACTTTGCCCCCAACTCTTCCAGCCTTGCAAGCCACCCTTCTAGGAACAAATCCTTCATTTCCACCACTCCGTGCTCCTCCCATCCCCAAAACCTCGCATCCAACCTCCTAGGCTCAAACTCATGCTTCCCCCTAATCAGCATCAACATCTACCCCGTACCCAACTTAAAGTCCTGTTGAAACTGTCACCATATTTCCAGCGGGCGACTACCACCGGACTCCACAGCACAAACGACAGAGGAGCATTGCCAATGCCCGGGACCCCTTACAAAACCCTGCCTCCATCATTCCCAACAAAGCCTCCATCTCCCTACTCCAGCCCCTGCACCGTCTCAGCATTCGCCACCCAGTAATACTACAACAAATTCAGAAGGGCCAGGCCCCAACTGTCGCCCTCTCTGGAGCACAGTCCTCCAAATCCTTGCTACCTTACCTGCCCACACAAACAATAAAATCAGTCTCCCAAACCCCATAGAAAATATCTTTGGCAAAAACAGCGGCAAACACTGAAACAAGAATAAACAACGTTCATCTTAACCCACCTGCTCCTGTCCTGGCAACAATGGGGGAAGGCTGTGCAGGGTAGGTGGATTGGCTACGCTAAACTGTCCCTTAATTGGCAAAAAAAAAAGGCGACTTCCGGTTGCGGCTATGCGGAGCTAAGCCGCACATTCGGCAGCTCCCGCCAGGAACGGACTTTTGGGCTCTTTTGAGGGCCCCCAGCGGTACTTGCTCGACGGTTCCGACGTGGGAAGGTGTCTGCAGCGGATCCCCAGTGGTCTATGGTCGTGATCAGGAGCGGGGCCAGCAGAATAGCGGTGGCAGCGCCTAAGAAAAAGCGGGGGAAGAGAATCAAGATGGCGGCCGGCGGAAGCCTCGAGGAATGGAGGCAGTGGGCGCAGGTGCAGCAGGAGACTCTCCAGCGCTGTTTTCAGGAGCTCAAAGTGGAGCTGCTGGACTCGCTGAAGGCGAATACGGACAAGCTGATGGCGACGCAGACAGCCCAGGGGGTGGTGATCCGGGAGCTCCGACAACAAGCCTCTGAAAGAGAGGATGAGGCCGCGGCCCTCGCGGTAAAGGTGAAGAAGCACGAGGCACTCCACAAGAAGTGGCAGGAGCGATTCGAGGAGATGGAGAACCGGTCGAGGCGGAAAAACTTGCGGATTCTGGGCCTCACGGAGGGGTAAGAAGGGTCAAACCTGGGGGCCTATGTGGTCGTTTTTTTGAACTCGCTGATGGGAGCTGCGTCCTTCCAGGGGCCCCTGGAGCTGGAGGGGGCCCACAGAATACTGGCCAGGAGGCCCAAACCGAATGAGCCGCCACGGGCGGTGCTGGTGCGGTTCCACCGGTTTGTTGACCGAGAGTGCGTGCTTAGGTGGGCCAAGAAGGAGCGGAGCAGCAAGTGGGAGAACACGGTAGTGCAGATCCACCAGGACTGGAGTGCGGAGGAGGCCAAGCGGAGGGCCGGGTACAACCGGACGAAGGCGGTGCTCCACAGAAAGAGTGTGAAGTTTGGCATGTTACAGCCGGCGCGTCTGTGGGTCACCTACAAGGACCGGCACTTTTATTTTGAGTCCCCAGAGGAGGCGTGGGCCTTTGTGCAGGCCGAGAAGTTGGACTCTGACTGAGGGTCGGGGGTTTGTAAAGAACTGTGTTAACTTTTGGTGGGAAGGGTCTCTGTTTTATGCTGTTTCATGCTGTTTTAAGCTGGTTGTGTGTTGTTTCTAGGGTAGGGGGATGCTGTCTTTTTTTCTGGGGGCGGGGTCGGGCAGAGGGAAAGCGCGGGCCTTTCTTCTGTTTCCCGCGCTGAGGGTGGATGGGGGCAGGGCCGGAGCTGAGAAGCGCGGGCATTTTTCCCGCGCAAGAGCGGGAGGGGGAGGAGGAGGGTCTGCTGATGGGTGTGGGGGAGGAGAAGTAGCCCCACATTGGGAGGGGTTAGAGGAGTGGCGGGAGCTGCCGGGGTCAGCACGTGGGGAACGGGCCGAGCGAGGGACGCTGGCCTGGGGCGGGCGGGGGACGGGTTATGGCTAGTCAGCAGGGGAGGGGGGCAGGGAGCCCTCTGATCCGGCTGATAACTTGGAATGTGAGGGGGTTGAATGGGCCGGTCAAACGGGCCCGGGTGTTTACGCACCTGAAGGGGCTGAATGCGGACGTGGCTATGCTCCAGGAGACGGACCTGAAGGTGGACCAGGTTAGACTGAGGAAGGGCTGGGTAGGCCAGGTGTTTCATTTGGGGCTGGATGCAAAAAATCGGGGGGGTGGTGATTCTGGTGGGAAAAAGGGTGTTGTTTGAGGTATCAAAGGTGGTGGCTGACAGTGGAGGGAGGTATGTGATGGTGAGCGGCAAGTTGCAAGGGGAGCGGGTGGTGCTGGTGAATGTCTATGCCCCAAATTGGGACGATGCAGGTTTTATGCGGCACATGTTGGGCCGCATTCCGGATCTATTGACGGGGGGCTTGATACTGGGGGGGGGGGGGACTTTAACATGGTGCTGGATCCCCCATTGGATCGATCCATGTCCAGGACGGGCAGGAGACCCGCGGCGGCTAAGGTGTTGAGGGGGTTTATGGACCAGATGGGAGGGGTGGATCCGTGGAGGTTCGCGAGGCCGAGGGCCAGGGAGTATTCATTTTTTTCCCACATGCATAAAGCCTATTCCCGGATAGATTTTTTTGTCCTGAGCAGGGGGCTGATTTCGAGGGTGGAGGATGCCGAATATTCGGCCATAGTCATTTCGGACCACGCCCCGCACTGGGTAGACCGTGGGCTGGGGGAGGAGAGGGACCAGCGCCCGCCCTGGCGCCTGGAGGTGGGACTGCTGGCAGATGAGAAGGTGGGCGGGCGGGTTCGGGGGTGTATCAAGAGGTACTTAGAGGCCAATGATAATGGGGAAGTCCGGGTGGGGACGGTTTGAGAAGCATTGAAGGCGGTGGTTAGAGGGAGTTGATTTCCATCCGAGCCCATAGAGAGAGGGGAGAGCAAAGAGAGAGGGGAGAGGTTGGTGGGGGAGATGGTGAGGGTGGACAGAAGATCCGGAGGAGGGACTGTTGAGGGAGCGACGTAACCTTCAGGCCAGGTTCGACTTGCTGACCACCGGAAAGGCGGACGCTCAGTGGAGGAAGGCACAGGGAGCAGTGTACAAATATGGGGAGAAGGAGAGTAGGATGCTGGCGCAACAGCTTCATGACGCGGCCAGGGAGATTAATGGAGTGACGGATAGGGGAGGCAATGTGGTGTGAAGGGGGGTGGACATTAATGGGGTCTTCAGGGACTTTTATGGGGAATTGTACCGGTCCGAGCCCCCGGTGGAGTGGGATGGGTATGGGGTGCTTTTTGGACAGGCTGAGATTTCCGAAGGTGGAGGAGGGACAGGTGGAGGGGCTGGGGGCGCCGATTGAGCTGGAGAGGCTGGTCAAAAGGATAGGTAGCATGCAGTCGGGGAAGGCGCCGGGGCCGGATGGGTTTCCGGTCGATATTCATAAAATGTATGCAGACCTGCTCGGCCCCCTGTTGGTTAGGACCTTTAACGAGGCAAGGGAGGGGGGGGGCTTTGCCCCCGACTCTGTCACGGGCGCTGATTTCCTTGATCCTTAAACGGGACAAGGACCCCCTGCAGTGTGGATCATATAGGCCGATCTCGTTGCTAAATGTAGATGCCAAGCTGTTGGCGAAGATCTTGGCCACAAGGATAGAGGACTGTGTGCGGGGGGTCATTCATGAGAACCAGACGGGGTTTGTGAAGGGAAGGCAGCTGAACACCAATATACGTAGGCTTCTGAATTTTATCATGATGCCGGCGGTAGAAGGGGAGGCGGAGATAGTGGTAGCAATAGACGCGGAGAAGGCCTTTGATAGGGTTGAGTGGGGGTACTTGTGGGAGGTGCTGGAAAGGTTTGGGTTCGGGGAGGGGTTTGTCAGCTGGGTGAGGCTGTTATATGAGGTCCCGATGGCGAGCCATGAATAGGAGGAGATCGGAGTACTTTCGGTTGTACCGGGGGACGAGACAGGGGTGTCCCCTGTCCCCCTTGCTCTTTGTGTTGGCAATTGAGCCCCTGGCCATGAGGGAGTCGAGGAATTGGAGGGGTCTGGTGCGGGGTGGGGAGGAGCACCGAGTGTCATTATACGCAGATGACTTGTTGCTATATGTGGCGAACCCAGAGAGGGGAATGCCGGAGGTGATAACGATCCTTAGGGAATTTGGGGGCTTTTCTGGGTACAAGCTCAACCTGGGTAAGAGTGAGCTGTTCGTCGTGCACCCAGGGGGATCAAGAGGAGGGGATTGGTAAGCTCCCACTGAAAAGGGCAGGGAGGAGCTTTCGGTACCTGGGAGTCCAGGTGGTTAGCTAGGAGCTGGGGGGGCCCTACACAAACTTAACCTCACAAGGCTGGTGGAGCAAATGGAGGAGGAGTTTAAAAGATGGGACATGTTGCCGCTGTCGCTGGCGGGCAGGGTGCAGTCAGTCAAGATGACGGTGCTCCCGAGGTTTTTGTTCCTGTTCCAGTGCCTCCCCATCCTTATGCCGAAGGCTTTTTTTAAGGAGGGTCAACAGGAGTATTACGGGATTTGTATGGGACTCCGAGGGCGAGAAGGGTGTTTTTGGAGCGGGGCAGGGATGGGGGGGGGCTGGCATTGCCCAACCTCTGTGGGTACTGTTGGGCTGCCAACGCAGCGATGGTGCGTAAGTGGGTAATGGACGGGGCAGGGGCAGCATGGAAGAGGATGGAGATGGCGTCCTGCATGGACACGGCGCCGCTGCCGCTCCCTCCAACGAGGTATACCACGAGCCCAGTGGTGGCGGCTACCCTCAAATTCTGGGGGCAATGGAGACGGCATGGGAGGAGTGGGGGGCTCGATGGAGTCCCCGATACGGGGGAACCACCGGTTTGTTCCGGGGAGCATCGATGGTGGGTTTCTTGGCTGGCATAGGGTAGCTATTAGGCTGTTGAGGGACCTGTTTGTGGATGGGAAGTTTGCGAGCCTGGGTGAGTTAGAGGGCAAGTTTGGGCTCCCCCCGGGGAACATGTTTAGGTACATGCAGGTTAGGGCGTTTGCCAGGCGGCAGGTGGAGGGGTTCCCTCTGCTGCCCCCACATGGGGTACGGGACAGGGTGCTCTCGGACGTGTACCGTGTCATGCAGGAGGTGGATGAGGCCTCGGTGGGGGAGCTGAAGGGTAAATGGGAAGAGGAGCTAGGTGAGGAGATTGAGGGGGGGATGTGGGCGGATGCCCTGGAGTGTGTGAATTTCTCGTCTTCCTGCTTAGCCTCATCCAGTTCAAGGTGCTGCATAGGGCCCACATGTCTGGGACGAGGATGAGTAGGTTTTTTGGGGGCGAAGACAGGTGTGCTAGGTGCTCGGGGAGCCCAGCGAACCACGCCCATATGTTTTGGGCATGCCCAGCGCTGGGAGAGTTCTAGAAGGGGGTAGCAAGGACGGTGTCGAGGGTGGTAGGATCCAGGGTCAAGCCAGGCTGGGGACTCGCAATTTTTGGTGTTGCAGTGGAGCCGGGAGTGCAGGAGGCGAAAGAGGCCGGTGTTCTGGCCTTTGCATCCCTAGTAGCCCGGCGGAGGATTTTGCTTCAATGGAAGGATGCGAGGCCCCAAGCGTGGAGGCCTGGATCAATGATATGGCGGGGTTCATCAAACTGGAGATGGTGAAATTTGCCCTGAGGGGATCAGTACAGGGGTTCTTTAGGCGGTGTCAGCCAGAAATGTGTATATGTGTTTGTTGAATATGCTGGGTGCTTATCTATTTCTTCTTTTTGTAGTTACTGGGGGGGGGGGTTGGTCTTGGAGGTTAATGTGTTATTTCTTTTTGTTGTTGTTAATACGCTTTTCTTGCTGTTATTTTATGTTTTCGATATGTTTTTGAAAATCTTAATAAAAATTATTTTTTTTTTAAATTGGCGAAAAAATAATTGGGTACTCTAAACTTATGAAAGTTTTTTTAAAATAAGGGAAAGCTATCCCACCTCAGCATATCTGCCTTAACCCTTCAACTCTTGAAGTTCAGCTTACAGAGCCGACAATGGCTTTGAGATGAGGGGAGCAAAAGCATGGTAAATAGATTTGCAGATGGCACAAAAATAGGTAGGAAAGTACATTGTGAAGAGTACATTAGAAGAATGTAGATGAAATAGATAGGTTGAGGGTGGGCAAAAATCTGGCAGATGGAGTACGTGGGAAAATGTGAAGTTGTTCACTTTGCCACGAAGAATAAAAAGGCAGAGTATTGCTTCAAAGGCAAATGACTGCAGAATTGAGGTGCAGAGGAATCTAAGTATTCTAGTCCATGAGTCACAAAAAGTTAGTATGTAGGTTCAGCAAGTAATTAAGGCAGTGAATAGAATGATAAATTTTATTAGGAGAGGAATAAGTATATAATGCCTCAGGCATACAGGGCATCGATGAGAGCACATTGTGAACAGTTTTGGTCTCCTTATTTAAGGATGGATGTAAAGGATAGATGTAAATGCATTGGAGGAAGTTTGCTGCAGGTTTACTAGATTGATACCTGGAAGGACCAGGTTGTCTTATGAGAGTTGAGAGTTGCATTGATTGCAGTGTACAAGATCCTCAATGGTCTTGACAAGATGGACATGGAAAAGATGTTTCCTCTTGTAGGGGAGTCCATAACTAGATGTTGCCCATTTAGGACAGGAGACAACATTTTTTTTTAAAATGAGGGCTGAGAGACTTTGGAACAGTCTGCCTCAGAAGGCGGTGGAGGTGGGATCATTCAATATTTTGGGGACAAAGGTAGATCAATTCTTGGTTATTGGGGACAGATGGGAATGTGGAAGTTGAAACAAACAGGTCAGCCATGATCTTATAGAATCACGGAACAGGATAGAGGGGCCAAATGACCTATTTATGCTTCTATTTTGTATGTTCTACCCATGAAGTACAATTCATGCTAAAGGAGTTATATAAATGTTATATTATTGGAAGAAACCAGAAACTTTTGATCCGCAGTTTCTAAAGCTCTCTGATACTTGGCATTTATAGACTAGAACAGTACAGCACAGAACAGGCCCTTCGGCCCTCGATGTTGTGCCGAGCAATGATCACCCTACTCAAACCCACGTATCCACCCTATACCCGTAACCCAACAACTCCCCCCCCCCCTTAACCTTACTATTAGGACACTACGGGCAATTTAGCATGGCCAATCCACCTAACCTTACTTAATGTCTCGCGTAGACAGATTAATATTGATTGATTACCTTTTTTGGTTCATTTTGTATTATCTGGCCATCAGGATGGTAAAAGGCAAACCTGATGGACCGTAATCTTCATTATCCAGCAATTCCTATGGTCCGATCACAATAATTAAGAGTAGGCCATTCAGCCCCTCTAGCCTGCTCCATCATTCCAAAAGATCATGAGTGATCTGATTGTGTCATCAACTTCATTTACCTATCCCCTCCCCTCCTTAATCCTCGACTCGCTTGTCGATCATAAATTTAACTCGATCTGCAACAGAGTGAATGACTCAGCCTCCGCTTCTCTCTGGGGAAGAGAATTCCACAGACCAACAACCTTCAGACAACAAAATTCTCCTCAGTCTTAACTGGGCTTCCCTAATTTTTAAACTGTGTACCCAAGTTCTGGACTTCCCGAAGGGGAAACAGCCCGTCAGCATCCTTTTGTTTCTGCTTTAGCTGTATCAGCATTGCAGACTAATATCTGCAGTCTGGCAACATTTACATGGGCAGCGATAGCGAACAAAGCATGACCTGCTGAGATGGTAGTCCTGATAATTAAAACTTTGAAATCATAATAATCCAAAGATGATCTTGAAGATTTCAAGTGATGGGGCTGTGAATATTTCCTTTGGCAGCTTATTCTATTGTGCGTTTGTCCTTGGGAAGAAAGATTGCTGATACATAGTTGTGGAAACAAATGGTCTTCGTAATTTTGTATGGATGGCTACCTCATCTTCTGTCACTGCCAGACAACAGCCACTTGTTTCTGTCAATTCCCACAGTCTATTCCCTAATTTATGGAACATGGTCAAGTCTACTTTTCTCCCTCGTTGGCTGTAGCTGATTCCCATTCCAAATCTTTGATCAAGGATGTGACACTGTATTTCCCATACAGATCGTGGATTATTTCATATTTTTTTCTGTCTCTTCCCATAGAATCATAGAACCGCTACAGTGCAGAAGGACGCCATTTGGCCTATTGAATCTGCAGACCCTTTGAAAGAGCACCCTATCGCGATCCACTCCCTGCCCTATCCCCATAACCCCACATACCTGCAATCCTGGATACTAAGGGGCAATTTTATCATGGTCAAACCACCTAACGTGCACATCTTTGAACTGTGAGAAGAAACCGTATCACCCGGAGGAAACCCACGCAGACTCGGGGAGAAAGTGCAGACTCCACACAGTCACCCAAAGCCGGAATTGAACCTGGGTCTCTGGCGCTCTGAGTCAGCAGTGTTAACCACTGTGCCGCCATGTAAGGTTGCCACACAACCTATTCAATTTTTTCTCATAAGATAGCCCCTTCATCCCATGAAAGAATAAACATTCTCTGAACTACTTCAAAGGCAATTATAGACTTTCTTAAGAAAGGAGACTACAACTCTACACAGTACTCCAGAAACAGTCTAAGACCATGTACAGTTGTAGCAACACTTCCCTACTTTATACTAGATTTCCCTTGCAATAAACACCAACATTCTATTTGCCTTCCTAATCACTTTCTGTATCTGCAGACTAACTTTTTTGCGATTCCTGCACCAGGACAACCAGGTCCTTCTGTACCAGTTTCCTGAAGTTTCTGTCCATTTAAATATTATACTGCCTTTCTATACTTCCTGTCAAAGTGGGCAAGTGGTTTGTACTCCATCTACCAAAGTGATGCACATTCACTTGACCTATCTAAATCCTTTTGCAGACAACTCATTGTTTTGCCCATCTTTGCGCCATCAACATATTTAACTACCAAATATTCGGTCCCTTCATTTAAGTCATGATATTGATTGTAAATAGTTGAGGCCCTAGCACTCGTCTATGTGCACTCCACTGGCTACAGCTTGCCAATCCAGAATGACCCCTTTATCCCCACTCTGTTTCCTGTTCGTTAGCCAATCCTCTATTCCATACTAATGTCACTTTGTGTAGTAACATTAACTGCCTTTTTAAAATCCAACTGCATCTCATCTACAGGTTCACGTTTATCCATCTTGCTTGTTACATCTACAAATAACTCGTCAAATTTTATTTCCCTTTCACAAAACCATGCCAGCTCCGCCTGATTGCGTTGAGATTGTCTCAGTACCCCGATGTAGCCTCTTTAATAATAGATTTGAGCATTTTCCTCATGAAAGATGAATGTGAATTCTATCGTGTTATGATCACAATTGCCATGAGGTTATTTAACTATGAGGTCAGTGACCAATCCTGTTCTATTGCACATTACTAGGTCTAGAATAACCTGTTCCCTAGATGGCATGAGAACATACTCTTTAAAAAATTGTACCAAACACACTCTATGAACACATTTTCCAGGCATTCTATTGTGCAATGAAGATTAAAATCATCCATGATTATTGCAGTACTTTTCTTTGAAGCCCCCCATTATTTATTCATGAATACTCTGTCCAGCAGCACAGTGGTTAGCACTGTTGCTTCACAGCACCAGGGTCCCAGGTTCAATTCTTTGGGGAGTTTACAGGTTCTCCCCGTGTCTGCGTAGGTTTCCTCCAGGCGCTCCGGTTTCATCCCACAAGTCCTCAAAGATGTGGTCTTATTGGACATTCAGAATCTCCCCGAGCGTACCCGAACAGACGCCGGAGTGCGGCGAGTAGGGGATTTTCCACAGTAACTTCATTGCAGTGTTAATGTAAGCCTACTTGTGACAATAATAAAGATTATTACTATAGTGGAGTTGCTGTTAAGGAACCTGTGACCTGCTTCTACAAGTGACTTCTTACCTCAGCTATTTCTTAACTCTGTCCAAACTAATTCTATACCTTAATCATCTGAACTAAGGTAATCTTTCACTACTGCACCAATGCCATCCTTAACTAACAGAGCTACCCCACCATCTTTTCCTACTTCTGTTCCTCCACAATGTCAAATGCCCTTGGATGTTTAGTTCCTAGCCTTGGTCGCCTGGTAACCACATATCTCAAACTGCTGTGGGGTCATACATAAGCATTTTTTTAAAAAAGTAAGAGTAAATTTACATTTTTTCCCCAATTAAGCGGCAATTTTAGTATAGCCATTTCACCTACCCTGAACATCTTTTTCGGTTGTGCGGGTGAATATTTATATAAACATTGGAAATAAAAAGCAGGTCCATCAGCATTTGAAATAAGATTAGTTTTTACCAAATTAAAATAATTTGGTTACTAAAATATTGAAATGTCTTTTTCCTTTTCCGATGCTATAAGGAACTGCTGTGTATTTTCAGCATTTCCATTCTTCATTGACATTTACAGAATTTGGTGACATTATCTCAATATTACATTGAGCAATGTAATAAATGATATAATCATTTCATCCTGCAGAATTTATATTTTCATTAGGAAATTATTTTTTAGAATGGTTGGAAGAGATTACAGTTGGCCTGGGACTTGTTATATTAAAGCCGGTAGTGAAATTGTTATATTAAAATCAGTAGTAAAATTTGATGTGCAATAATAGAGCATTTACTGTACCTGTGTCTCTGTAATGTTTGCTGAATGCTGCTCCCTCAGTTCATCTATCTTAGTCTGTTCTTCCACCTTCTCCTCTTTTTCCACTTCATTTTCTGATGTAGTCTTTCCCAGCTCTGACTGTTCTTTCTCTGCTGGATCCTCATCTTCAGCTTGATCTTGAACATCCTTCTCAACGTCCTTCTCTTCTGTAGTCTCCACCTGAAGAAATGGTTTTTGCTTTTTAAGCCATCCAGGTAAAAAACGTGACAGTCCTTTACCACCTGACTGCTCCTTTTTGTCACTATTAGAAGGGCTAGCTTGGGTACTTGTACTTGAAGTTGGCGAATTTAATTCTTGTTCTTTCAGAGGCTGGTCTGCACATATTGGCTCTTCACCTTCCTTGATATCACTCTGTTGTTCTTGATTTATACTGGCAGGCTCATCAGAATCTGCGGTTTCAGAATGATTCTGTTCATTTTGTTCTGGCTCTTCCTTTACTTCAATTACAGATCCAACTTCAGTCGTCATGATCAAAACCTAAACTGGAATTTAAAAACAGTATAATTTCACATCAAGTTATAATGAGAATTTTCACCAAACTAAAACACACTTGATCCATTTAAAACAGAACAAAATTTCAATTATTTTCTTAAAAGCATTTACAATTTGGAGTCTTCAGATTTCATTTCAAGTTTCAGCCTTGCTTGCACATTTAACTAACCTCAAATTCAAGGCTACTTGTTAAAAAGCATTCATACAAAAGATAGTTCTCCCATCGAAGCTATATAATGTGCTTCTCATCCCAGCCAAATACATACAGCACTTCCTCACAGGGAGGCAGAAGAGCTACAGAAAGTCAAAGTTCAGTGAATTTGTTTCAAATTAGTATGGTCATGCACAGTGAAGGCATGCCCCTGTCATCACTTTAAACTTGGATGGTGGTCGTACAGAAGCTTCTGAAACTTTTAAGTGGACAAGACAGCTGCCAAGGATCAGACGACTATTGCAAATTCAACACAGACCACAGCAAGCTTCTGGGAAAATCCGCTTTGAATCACTCTAGATGGGGAACTCCCCCTTCCATGGACATTCCCAGATAACACCCCTCTGTCGAATTCATGCATGCCATTGTTCGTAGTTTACTCAGAATCAATGGACATCAAGATTCTGTGTCTCCAAGTTCGCAATTCAGCAAGCGAGTAATCTACAAGTGGGTGTGACAACCCATCATCTAACATCAATAGTACTGAAAAGGTTTTCAGTTTGAAGCCATTCCAGGTAATCTACAAGTGGGTGTGACAACCCATCATCTACATCAATAGTACTGAAAAGGTTTTCAGTTTGAAGCCATTATAGGTGAAAAATAGCATGTTAATGAAACTGGTTACTATTATCTGAAGATCCAGAAAGACCTGGGCACTCTGCAGGGAACCGTAAAAAACAGCAGCTGCAGGAAAAGACCGTCATATTTGTGTTTAGTAATCTTCCCAGCATAATTCCTAAATCTAAGTTCACTTGTAAAGCAATTGGACCTCCTGATATGAAAACCGTAAGTGCCTAACTTTATGACCTGAACATTCATCTCTTTTGAGGTAATCCGGAATTATCCTGATATTCAACTTTAGCTGTTTGAATTCATCAAATTTTACTACTGATTTTAATATAACAATTTCACTACCGGCTTTAACATAACAAGTCCCAGCTATTCGCCTGTAACATACATGAACTATTTCTTTGTTTACAACTTATAAAAGTTTACTATTCGAACTGTACTTTTTCTCGAACATGTGTGTGTGACACTCTCACTCAGTGGCTGGCATTGCATTTAGACTTTAGGGGTAAATAAGTGAATAAATAATGCTCTTTATTTAAACACATGAAAGTTTGCTGCTTTATTTAAATTGATACAACACTCCTGTGGCTAAGAAACACACATCTTCCTTTCAAAAACCACACTGATCATTGAAAATAAGGGAAAAGGTACAAGGGTTTCAGTTCACTCCTGACCATGTCCATAACAGTAGGGTATTTTCTACCAGTTTCCCTAAACATTTCAGTCCAAATAGCTGTCCCATCAATGTGGTCCATGTATTCAGCTTTATCAAGTCATTTTAAGCCAGGCATGACTGCACAACACTATGATCCAAATTATCGATCTAATAGTCACGTGCAAGGGCATTGTGGATTATGCAGGCAAAACAATATATGCATGATGTTATGCAAGAACATAGGCACTCAATAAAAACTAGGTCTCATGCCTCTGATGACTGAAATGGATTACAAAACTATTCCATCAGGGAATACAAAAACGTACATCCTGCATGCCACATTGATAATTATGAAGACAGTGTTGTTTTCCAGCTCCTGTCACAGAAACTACGATATCAAGAGTATTTTGTCATCCTTGTTTCTGCTGCAGTCCAATAGGAAACTGGGCAGTCAACAAACATTTTGGTGAAACTGCTGTATGCCTAATGTGGCTTACATGTGCTCCATCATCACAGGATTAAATTAGAACATTTCAAACAAATTCACCTTTAATCAAGTTACTCATTACTGCAAATCATCCTTTCTATAACATACAGAATATTCCAACCCAGGGTACCCAAAGACAGGGCTTCCCAAACATGGAATCACATGATCTACAGCAGCAATGGCTGCCATGGAGCTCCAACTGACTGCTCATAGCTGAAAGACACCTTTAAATCCTCACTTTATTTTTAAATGGTGGGCGTGGCCTAAAAGATTGATTCCCGAGGCCTGAGCAACCAAAAAAAGTAAGCTACTAAATATATTTTGAAGAACGCTGGAAAACTGTCCTCCCATCCCCACTCCCTCCCTCTCAAGTGGCGGGGGGGGGGGGGGGGGGGGTCATAACATTGTGAAGCCCCACAATCAGTGGGAAAAAGTTTGGGAAGGGTTGGCCGAAGATCTTGTCCAGGACTATTATGCTTTTACCTGACGTTCTCCAAAATTTCAGTGTAGGAGTTTCCCCAAGTGTATCATTGGTTCAAGGTAGTCCCTAATCTGAAGGCAACAGTATGGGTTGTGTTGGGTAGTGTTGAAAGCCATAATTTAGACCTGGTGGAGAATTGACCCAGTCTGCCAACTTCTTTCCTATGTGAAACTCCAAGTTGTTGCTGGAAATTTCCCATTATGAAGTGGAGTAAGAAAGCTAGCAGGTTCACTCTACTAGTTTTTCTGCAGGAGTTGCTGTGGCTATGTTGTACAGGAGAATTATTAGAGTGCCACAGGTTTTCCAACAGAACAGGAGCCATGTCATAACCTCCTCAGCGGTACTCCCAGGTAGCTGGGAGCTACATGTACTTGTGGTATTTTCACAATCACGAGCTGCAAGAAGCAGTAGTAAGTGGCGGGTACAATTTGGTCTTTTAAAAAGCATTTAGACAATTATGCGGGTAAGATGTGTATAGAGGGTATGGGCCAAATGAGATCAATTGGAACTAGCTTAGTGGTAAAAACTAGGCGGCATGAACAAGTTGGACCAAAGGGCCTGTTTCCATGCTGTAAACCTCTATGACTTGCATTCCTCCAGCAAATTAGAGATAAAAACTGTCTTAAAACATTGTCAACTTGGCTGGCAATACCTACATAGGCAGAGAAAGCAGGATCTTCATATTTTTTGCAGATTGCTGGAGCAACATTCAAGTTTAGAGTAATTGTTTTAGTCTGTAGGTGTATGTAAAGGGGAAGATAGAGGCAATAGGATAACAATATTTTTCTCTAAACATATTACATTTGCAAATAATTCAGGGAACATATTTTATTGTTCTGTTTAGTACTTATGTAAATCAATTTTAAGAACTTTGTTAGTGCTAACAAAAGGATTTTGGCAAAGATTGACTTGTTTTTTTTATAAAGTCCACAATATCCAATGTGCCTCTTGTAGAAGCATCCGTATTTTCAAGGCAAGGGTGGTCAAAGAGAAGACTGATGTGCATTTGTGGTAATCATACAAATTTTAAAAACAGGAACGAAAGAACAAAGCTGCCTCAAAACATTTCCCTAAAGCTACATGCGCTTGATGCCCGATTATCAAGATGGTCTGCTTCACCAGTGTAAAAACACTTTCATTAATCCCACAGCCCTTCGCAAAACATAGCATGCTTCATTGAACATTGAGCACATTCTTCTGTTGTAAGATATACAGACAGATTTTTAATCAATGAACAGTGTGTGCAAATGACTGTGGATGCCAGGTTCATCTCAGCTTTCAGATGAGATTTCAGCTCACTCAAGGATAATGCTCCCAAGCACCGCTCCAAGCGAAGCCTAGCTTTTGAACTAAACAGATGTCAATTTATAAAATTCTGGAACATGTTTTAATAAAACCCCAAAATTAGTTTGGTTCTTTCAAAGTCTATGGGAAAATGGCACAATAATAGTAGCACAATAGAATTATAATGCTTGTAACATTGCCATTCAGTAGCTGCCTTTAAATACCTTTTGATACAAGGCAACCTTCGAATCTTTCCAAAAATTAGGTCAATTTATATGCCGAGTGTAAAACATGAACTGCTAGTGTCGGTAGTCGCCATTTTGAATTGTGAAAAAACAAAACATAACACCATGACATGTTTTATAGTTAATAATACTACAGGGATACTTTTAACCACAATCAAAACATTTTAAAAACTGTCAAAATCATTGTTTTCAGCATCTAACAGAGTTAATCAAATTCAAGGAGTCACTTTGAATATGGAATCGTAATAAACATTCCATTCTTTGAGACGTGGCACTTGCAATTTCAGAATCAACAAATCATCTTCTTCTCCATCCAGGATATTTGAACAATCGGATGACAGTTTGTGCATTAATAGCATCCCACGCGTTAATGGAGGAAAGCATGCAAAACATTAAGTGCATTTTTAAGGCAAGGGTGTTCAACAGAGAAGATTTGCGTGCATTTGGCTCATCTGATTGTAAAGAGGAACGAAAGAATAAAGCTGTCTGAAAACATCTTAAAGCCCTATATTTAGGTTTGTATGCTTCAACATTGTATAAGCACTTCCATTTATCCCACAGTCCTACATAAAATGGAGGACACCTCATTGAACATTGAGCACATGAATTTGTTATACAAATACAGATTTTAATCAATGGACAGTGTGAAGGTGAACGGCTTGTTAAAGCACACATCTAAAGGTTGAGCTATGAATGTTAGATCTTCTGATATAGGTGCAATTTGGGTGCTATTGCTTCACAGGTGTCCCTTGATCTCATAATATGCCCCACACTGATAAGCTGTATTCTTTGCCAACGGGCCAACTATCCCACAAGTTGTCAATTCACAATTCAACTTTATCCTTATCCATTGAACCAGTGTCATGGACAGGCACAAAAGCTGCTCAGGAAACTTGTTTCATCATCATCGTTTTACATTTGAAAATTACCATAGGCTTTAATTTCATTCCAGCTGTAAGCTTGCAACATCGTGAATCTTGTTTCCTCATGTCCTATGGTTTTCACTGGAATTGTAAATTGAATATTTTACAGTCATAGAGATCTACATCTCAGTAGAGGCCCTTCAGTCCATCATGTCTGCACCAGTCAAAAACAACCACCTATTCTAATCCCATTGTCCAACGCTTGGCCCCATAGGGCCTTGGCATCGCAAGTGCACATCTAAATACATCTAAATACTTAAATGTTATGAGGGTCTCTGCCTCTGCCACCCTTTCAGGCAGTGAGTTCCAGACTCCAATCTGGGAAAACTTTTGCAACCAACCTCACATCCCCTCAAAACCTCCTGTCCCTTGCCTCAAGCCAAGCCCTCGGATCACTGATCCCTCTGCCAAGGGGAAAAGCTTCTTCCTGTCTAATATATCTATGCCCATCATAATTTTCTACATCTCAATCATGTGCCCCCTCAATCTCCTCTGCTCCAAGGAAAGCAACCCCAGTCTATCCAATCTCTCTTCACAGTTAAAACTCTCCAGTCCAGGCAACAACCGAGTAAATCTCCTCTCACCC
Source organism: Scyliorhinus canicula (assembly GCF_902713615.1). Lineage (NCBI taxonomy): Eukaryota > Metazoa > Chordata > Chondrichthyes > Carcharhiniformes > Scyliorhinidae > Scyliorhinus > Scyliorhinus canicula. Next base: position 106,563,449 of record NC_052151.1, read on the forward strand.
TTTCCACTGCGATCACATCCCTCCCATAATGTGGATTCCAGAACTGCACACAATTATCTAGCTATGGCCTAACCAATGTTTTATACATTTCCAACATAACCTCCCTGCTCTTAAACTCTATTCCTTGTCAAATAAAGGAAAATATACCATATGCCTTCTTAACCAGTGTTGGGGCAGCAGGGTAGCATGGTGGTTAGCATAAATGCTTCACAGCTCCAGGGTCCCAGGTTCGATTCCCGGCTGGGTCACTGTGTGTGGAGTCTGCACGTCCTCCCCCTGTGTGCGTGGGTTTCCTCCGGGTGCTCCGGTTTCCTCCCACAGTCCAAAGATGTGCGGGTTAGGTGGATTGGCCATGCTAAATTGCCCGTAGTGTCCTAATGAAAGTAAGGTTAAGGGGGGTGTTGTTGGGTTACGGGTATAGGGTGGATACGTGGGTTTGAGTGGGGTGATCATGGCTCGGCACAACATTGAGGGCTGAAGGGCCTGTTCTGTGCTGTACTGTTCTATGTTCTATGTTCTATGTCTACCTTCCTGCTACCTTAAGGGGCCAGTGTACATGCACATCAAGATCCTCGGTGCTTCCAGGGTCCTATCGTTTATCATGTACTCCTTTTCCTTGTTTGTCCTGCCCAAGTGCATTACCTCACACTTATCCGGATTGAATTCCATTTGTCACTGAGCCCATCTGAGCAGCTTGTATATATCCTCCTGTAATCTAAGGCTATCCTCCTCACTATTTACCACCGTACCAATGTTCGTATCATCCACGAACTTACAGATCAACCTTCCAACATTTATGTCTGAATCATTTATATAAACCACAGACTGCAAGGGCCCCAAAAATTATCCCTGCGGGACCCCACTGCTGATAGGCTTCCTGTCAGAACACCCCTGCTTTCTGCCTCTCTGCCAATTCTGGATCCAATTTGTAAAATTTCCTTGGATCTCATGGCTCTTACCTTCGCTATTAGTCTAGTCGCCCACGCGAGAACTTCCCTGCTCTTAAATTTTTTGCCTCAGCTAATAAAGGCAAGTATGCCATATGCCTTCTGAATCACTGTATCCACCTACTCTGCTGCCTTAAGGGACCGCAAGTCCAGTAAATGCCTTTGGCATATCATTTAACAGGCTGAATGCAGTTGGAGGAGTCCAATCACTTGTAGGGTCAGGGGCATGATACACAAATCCAACACTGAAAGGGTGGCATCCACAGTGACCAAGACACATGTCAGGGAGGCCCAGTCAAAGGCAGCCATGTACCAGGGCTACCTGGATGTTGCTGAGGCATTCCAGAGCTTGGCCTAGTCACAAGGAACATGGCAGTGGGTGTCAATGGCATTGCCCAGGTGCTGGCACACCTGAGCCAGTCACAGAGGAATATGGTGCTCTGTGCTCCATGGCTGATGTATCGCCGCACGTGGGCCGACCGAGGGGAGTGTCTCTGGGATGGTTGAGGGTGTTGGAGTCAGCTGTGATGGAAAGGCACGTCACCGAATTGGTGCTCTGGGGTGTTGCAGGCTGGCGTTTGGGGGACTTGCTGTCTGGACCCACCTCATCATTCGACATGTCCTGGGGATGTCGTAAGATTAGAATGTGTTAATGGCAGAACAAAGGTGAGCAGTGTGTCAATGAGACTCAGTCCTGGTGTCAGCACCTAGCCTTTGAAATGGAGACAACGGCCCCTGATGCCAGTTTGTGCATTAATAGCATCCTATGATTTCATTCTACACTCTAGCTGCTGGGGATATTGAAATTAATGGACATTTCATTAACGTTGCTGATGTGACACAATGGGGTTTTTTTTTTGTTGCCACTATCTGATGAATCACTGGAAATCAGTAAATTTGGCAGGTATCTTTTGGCAGTCGCTGAATGACATGCTAATTCTCTACAGTAGCTATATCAAATCACTGTTGCTCTGGAATCTTTGCTACACTCAAGGTTTGATTTAACTCACTTCACTGTGTACATACGGCATTTCTACCGTACTATTCTGACAATTTGCAAGGACTCACTCCAATCCATGCTTCTCAAAATCAGACCAGTGGCTGGTTCCAGTTCCCATGGTCCATTTAGTCACATGCAGCTACTTTAATATGGATCCCTTCTTTTTCTATCCTCCCAGCAGTTTTCACGAATGCTAAATTCCCTCACTGGAGCCGTTATTAGAGTAAATGTTGTGACTTTTAACTTGAAACTAGCTTCATAATTGATTTTTTTTCCAAAGGCCACATTCATCATGCACAGAAGGTACCAAAGCATTTTATATAAGCCAATGAAGTAGATTTAAAGTGTAGTTATTGTTATAATATAGGGAACACAGCAACCAATTTGCACATATCAAGGATTCACAAAGAGCAATGAAATAAATAACCAGATCACCCATCTTAGTTGCTTATTAAGGAATAAACATTGGCTAGAACACTGGAAGAACACCACTGGTTTTCTGCAGTGGGATTACCAAGACACCAGCTAGGGCTAAAGTTCATCATACTTGATGGACAGCACCTCACAGTGCAGTACTGCCTCATTACTGTAATTAGGTGCCAGCTTGGATTACGTGCTCAAGTTTAGAATCTAAATTGACAGTGCAGTAATAATAGTTGTACTGAACTGAATTTTCGTTCAAAATTGCTACATCGTGATTTTCTCACTTTTGTAATTCAACAGAATGCAGGCCAGTGATCTCTTTTAGTGACCGTTTGTTTCAAATGATCACCCTGCAATCCATATGTGCCTTAGGCTTGTAAATTCATGCCTTGAAGGATGTTCCACTGTTCTGCACCCCTGGTTTTTATTTTATTCAGTCAGGGGGTGTGGACAGTGCATTATTGCTCATCCTCAACTACCCTCAAGATACGTGAATGACTAGCAAGGTCATTGCAGAGGGCAGTTAGGAATCAATCACGACTAATCACTAACCACCAACAATCAGTTTGTTTGAGCACCGGAAAACATTGACAGCTCTCTCTGCAATTTTTTTCTACTAATGGATACAACAATTGCTCAGAGATGACAGGGAAAGCGAGGGCTCTTTTTCCAGGAAAAAAAAAGGAGGGGGGGGAGACAAACATGTTCCTGACAGTCGAGGTCTTCAAGATGATGGTTGGCGAATTCCACCGAATTCGCATCATGATGCAAGAACAGACCGGGCAAAAACATGAGACATTGAGAATGTGTGAGCTGCTGATCATCATGTTAGGCACACAATAATCCTTCAGCAGAAGTACAGCAAAACACCAACAATCATAGCACTGACTTAACCGCAAAAGGAACAGTGGTGAAAAGAGAATCAGAAAATTAAGCTGAAACAGTATTAAAACAAAGCCCAAAAGTGATGCGTACACCAGCGGATTCAGAAGCCTCACATCTTGCATATTATTCTGCTGTAAAAAAACACATCCAGGAGCGGGCACAACAAAGTCTAATACTGGACACAATTCCCACCCTATCCACAACTTGTCATTTGAAACCAACAACCCACTGAGCAGTGCTTGTAATGTATTTTGCATATTATGTTAATGATGTAATGACACAATAAACATCCATGCTTGGTGTCCATCTTTCTTTGAGAGTCGCAATATGTAACAATGCATAATGTCAGTCTTGCAAAATGAATTCACAACACCCCACTCCACACACAGCTTTGTTTGACACTTGGCGTTCCAGTAACTATTGAACAAACCTCTATTACTCGGCAAAGCTCAGGCCACTCATTCCCATTAATAGAACCTATTGCCTCTTGAAATGAAAATGAAAATGAAAATCGCTTATTGTCACGAGTAGGCCTCAATGAAGTTACTGTGAAAAGCCCCTAGTCGCCACATTCCGGCGCCTGTCCGGGGAGGCTGGTACGGGAATCGAACCGTGCTGTTGGCCTGCTAGGTCTGCTTTAAAAGCCAGCGATTTAGCCTTGTGAACTAAACCTTGCCCCACCACAATGAGATCAGTTCCAAATCCTAAAGTACATTACAGAACAACCCCAACACTAAAGCACAACAGAGTTGGATCTAATTGGCAGCATGGTAGCATAGTGGTTAGCATAAATACTTCACAGCTCCAGGGTCCCAGGTTCGATTCCCGGCTGGGTCACTGTCTGTGTGGAGTCTGCACGTCCTCCCAGTGTGTGCATGGGTTTCCTCCGGGTGCTCCCGTTTCCTCCCACAGTCCAAAGATGTGCGGGTTAGGTGGATTGGCCATGCTAAATTGCCCGGTGTCCTAATAGTAAGGTTAAGGGGGGGGGGGGGGGGGGGGAGTTGTTGGGTTATGGGTATAGGGTGGATACGTGGGTTTGAGTAGGGTGATCATTGCTCGGCACAACATCGAGGGCCGAAGGGCCTGTTCTGTGCTGTATTGTTCTATGTTCTAATCTACTGCCACTCTGGCAGGTTATATGTTCAAGAGGCGAAATAAGTGCCCTGCCAGCAATCTGTCACAATGTCCCACAGGCACCTCAGACCAGCCCTCGGCAGCATTTATTCATTTTGATACTGTCTCTTCAGGTGATGCCCAGGATGTTACTTGCTCGACACTAGTGAAAGATATCCAACTTACATTATTTTTAATACATTCATTCATTAATGTGAAGTGAGCATCATTGGCTAGGGCAGCATTTATTGCCCGTCCCTAATTTCCCTCAAGAAGGTGGTGTGTTGCTTTCTTGAACTGCGGTCCATTTGTTGTAGGAAAGCCCAGTGCTGTTAGGGAGTTCCAGAATTTTAACCCAGCAACAGTGAAAGAATGGCAATATAGCTACAAGTCGGAATGGTGTGCAATTTGGGAAGGGGGAATCTTTCAGGTGGTGATTTAACCTGAGGATCACCACACCTCAGGCGAGGGGTAAGGTTGAGAAAGTGGGGCCTTCATGGATAACCTCAGCCAAGTGAGCTTCTGCTATGGACAAGTAGAGTAGCTGCTTCATTGCCATGTGGAGCTGCTGCAAGACCAATGTTGCTTTGCCAATTCTTGAGTGGACATCAATCGTTACATCATCAAGCTGGAGATGATTCTTCCTAGATAGAGGAAGCGGTTGATCTTTTATGTCTTTCACCCGACGGTGATGGGAGGACCTTATTGCTGCTCAGTCATCATTGTCTTGGTCATCTCACAGCGGATGCACAAACTAACCATGGTGCTTCTGTCAAAGCTGTAGGTTATTTATGTCTTGGAGCTTCTGCGATTAGTCAGCCAGCAAAGCAATTATAGTCTGCAAAATCCAGGACCGGCACATGATGTCAAAGTCTGAATCAATGAGGAAAAGTATGCACCACTCCTGGATGCTGTAACACTCCCCACAAAAGAGTAGTAAAATTGGATGTCCCAATCTAAACAAAATATCTCTCTAATGATAATCAGACTTCTGGCTCAGCCCTTTCATTCTTTTTTAATTCTATAGGCCTTGCCTTGAACTGTGTAACCTCAGTTGGCCTGGTTTTGGCACCTTGAGTTTCTATGGATTCCATCCTGACCACCCCTTCTCACACACACACCCCCATCCATGATCCCCGCCCCACTGTACCTCAGGTTTTCTTCTGGCCTCTGTAGAATCCTCTGGCTTTTGATTCCCAAATCCTCGTCAGCCCTTGCGCCACCCATTGGATTTTAGAGACTTCTGCAGCTTCTGTTTTCCCAGTCGCTATCAATTGCTTTTGATCTACTGTACACAATAGCTGGTACGCCACCAAGTTATTTCCCAGCAACAGGTCAATTCCTGTATGGATAAGTCCAGAACAACTCCAACCATCACACATCAGTGGCTGATTTACGCTGCAGGTAAATGTTTACAAGGGGAACCTTTAAATGTGTGCCAGTAACCTTGCACCAGTACCCTGGTGTTTGTTCTGCTTTTGGGTGGCAGCTCAGAAACCTTCACAACAAACAGTATGTGAAAAAACTCCATCTCTATAAATGGTTCTCTCTCACCATGGAGCTTGTGTTACAAAATGTCTTGTTTCTTTCACAGAGGAAATCTTGGCAGGTGCATTCCCTTTTCCTTCAAAGTCTAATTCAGTTTGTTTAAATTGTGGACAAGCAACCAATTCTGTCATGACAAAATGATTAAGATTTTTTGCACAGAAACCGGTATGTGTTTCTTACCCCTTTAACTGTGCACTCCGATTAAATCATTCAGCATCATGAGGTTGTGTTTGCAACGAATGGGCATTACACACGTGCACACACACACATTGTTGACTCGCAGCTTGTTTTGACAATTTCAATGTTTCTAACTATAAATGGCAGATCATTTAGACAGACAACATGGCTGTCTCACCCTGTGACTTGTCATAAGTTCAAGCCCTTTTCCAAAAAGATGTTGCATACTGGGCAGCATGATAGCACCGTGGTTATCACTGTGGCTTCACAGCAGCAGGGTCCCAGGTTCAATTCCCGGCTAGGGTCACTGTGCGGAGTCTGCACGGGTTTCCTCCGGGTGCTCCGGTTTCCTCCCACAAGTCCCATAAGATGTGCTGGTAGGTAATTTGGACATTGAATTCTCAGTGTGTACCCGAACAGGTGCTGGAATGTGGCGACGAGGGGATTTTCATAGTAACTTCATTGCAATGTAAGCCTACTTGTGACAATAAAGATGATTAAAATTATTATTATTCATATTGATTCCACATTATGTGATGTGAGCTAATACCTCCAAGGTTTTGAGACAGTCAGCATGATACAATGGGATGGCGATAGGGCCTGTCTTCCACCTGCCACCAATTGAGTTTTGAACTTTCCTTTTGTCCGTATGAAACGGAGTCGGGCAGTTAAAAAAAAATTAGTCTTTTGCTTTGGCCCATCTTTAAACAGAGGTGTGACATTTCCCTGGAAAACTGAAAATCCATGTTGAGTTATTCACTTGAGACTTGCTACTGTCTGTAGCTCGAATGCCACAGGTCACGTGATTTATGACAACCATTTCAAGTCTGTGTGCATCCAGTTTTTTTTAATAAGTTTAGAGTACCCACTTCATTTTTTCCAATTAAGGGACAATTTAACGTGGCCAATCTACCTACCCTGCACATCTTTGGGCTGTGGGGGCAAGACCCACGCAAGCGCGGGGAGAATGTGCAAACTTCACACGGACAGTGACCCAGAGCCGGGATCGAACCTGGGACCTCGGCGATGTGAGGCAGCAGTGCGATTGGGGGCGGGGGGAGGGAATGGGGTACAGAGCCAGGCCAAAGTTATAGGAAACTGAGGTGTGCCTTCTAACCTTTATGCTTTTCTGTCCACCAGCATCCTGCCCTTGGCCTGCTTCTGGAGGCAGTATCCCTGACTCAGCCTTTCTTACCTCCATCCCATCCTGCAAATAGCGTGGATGAGTACTGTCAAATAGGAGGCAGGGTCAAGATATCAGGAAATGATCCAACTCTCAATTCCCGCCTCAAGGGAAAAATCCAACCCCACATCTGTTAATAAAGTTTGAATAAACCTGATGTGCCTACTATTTAACAGCCTTCATTGAAGAAGGCCATCGGCACATTTAGTCTGCACCGACTCTCTGAAAGAGCAGCCATCCTAGGCCCACGACACCGTCCTATCCCCATAACCCCATCTAACCATTGGACATCAAGAGACAATTTAGCATGGCCAACCGACCTAATCTGCAGAGTTCTGGATTGCGGAAATAAACCAGAGCACCCAAAGGAAACCCACGTAGACTCGGGGAGAACATACAAACTCCAGTCACCCAATGTCAGAATCAAACCGGGTCCCTGGCGCTGACAGCCACTGGGCCACCACTGTTCTGGCACCTTCACGATATCAATTTGAATTTCTACCCGTTCCACCCACCAAAAGATCTATATGACCAGAAGGTTGTAGTTGCCCAAATGTATTTTTGGAAGGGGGGTGGTGACTGGCATGTTTTCAAAAGAGCACACTGCCATCTGAATTATGGTCTACTTCCCCCACAGCTAGGCCTACCTCTTCCCACCAAGGATAAATGACACACTTCTCGCCAAAGCTTGTTCCCCTTCATTGCTGTCTGCCTATTATTTATCCCGAAAGCTGGTTGACTTCAATAATGAAGTTGCAAGGCTCCCATCTGCAACAACAATAGGTTCACACCAGCACTGACTGACGCCACCTTCAAAAGGTGGAGGCAGGACGGGGGGACACTGACAGTCAAGGACCTATACACGGACGACAGGATCGCAACACTGGATGAACTGACAGAGAAATTTCGGTTGGCTGGGGGGGAACGAGCTACGGTACGTGCAGCTCAAAAACTTCCTACGAAAGGAGACAAGGACGTACCCACAACCGCCACGACAGACACTACTGGAAGACCTACTGGACGCAAGTATCCTAGAGAAAGGGAACTGTAGCGACATGTATGACAGACTGGTAGAAAGGGACGACACCGTACTGGACGCAACAAGAATGAAATGGGAGGACGACCTGGGGATTGAGATAGGGTGGGGACTCTGGAGCGAAGCACTGCATAGGGTCAACTCCACCTCCACGTGCGCAAGGCTCAGCCTGACGCAACTAAAAGTGGTACATAGAGCCCACTTAACAAGAAACCGTATGAGTAGGTTCTTCCCAGAGGTGGAGGACAGATGTGAACGGTGCCAAAGAGGCCCGGCCAACCACGCCCACATGTTCTGGTCTTGCCCCAGACTTGTGGAGTACTGGACAGCCTTCTTCGAGGCTATGTCCAAAGTGGTGGGGGTGAGGGTGGAGCCATGCCCGCTAGTGGCGGTCTTCGAGGTTTCAGACCAGCCAGATCTATTCCTGGGGAGGAGGGCGGACGCCCTTGTCTTTGCCTCCCTGATCGCCCGCCATAGAATCCTGTTTGGCTGGCGGTCAGCAGCACCGCCCAGAGCTGCAGACTGGCTGTCCGACCTCTCGGAATCTCTCCAAATGGAGAAAATCAAATTCGCCATCCGAGGGTCGGACGACGGATTCCACAGAACGTGGGTGCCATTCATGCAATTGTTCCGGGACCTGTTTGTGGCCAACGTACAAGAGGAAGAATAGTCGGGGGGCCAAGAATCAGGGGGAAATGGACGGGAATCGGGGGAATGTAGCCTTGAGCGGGGGAGGGGGGGGGGGGGGGGGGGCTATGGGTTAGTTATGGGGGTTTGATGGCTAGCTAAGGCCCAAAACCAAACTGTAAATAAATGCCTATAAACATGTGCCTCGGCCATATTGAGGAATGTAAAATATGTATGCCGGCTAAAGGGGGCGGCCACAGTTGTTATTACGAAGGTGCTTACCTGTAAATATACATGTTAATTTTTGCATGTTTATTTTTTTCTCTCTCTAATAATTTGTTATTTGTTCAATATAAAATATGAAAACTCAATAAAAAAACATTTAAAAAAAAAATAATAATGAAGTTGGACTGTGGTTGCAACATTGACCCGGGTTCAATTCCCAGCTTGGGTCACTGCCTGTGTGAAGTCTGCACGTTCTCCCTGTGTCTGCGTGGGTTTCCTCTGGGAGCGCCGATTCCCTCCCACAAGTCCCAAAAGACGTGCTTGTTACGTGAATTGGACATTCTGAATTCTCCCTCAGTGTACCCAAACAGTTGCCTGTGTATGGTGACTAGGGGATTTTCACAGTAACTTCATTGCAGCGTTAATGTAAGCCTATTTGTGACACTAAGAAAGATTATTATTAATAGATAGTGATGTCAGAGTAATATTACCCAATTCATTATCGTCAAAGAATTTCTTTCAAAAAGGAGACTCCACTGATGAGAGTAAATCATGTTGGTTGACACTGAATTTATATACAGGTCACAGTGTGACAAAATCAGACAGCATCACAAAGTCACTTTTACGGATATTGATTTTATTAAATTTAATTCAAATTCTCCAACTATGATGGTGAAATTTTAACTCGGGTATTCTGGATTATTAGTCCACATTATGGGGATTACTGATTCAATACCTACTCATGTTACTTACTGGAAGCAGATTTGATTTTGTCCACCAATCAGCGATTGAATTTTGCTGCAATTTTCAACTTTGCCCATCTGGTGCCACTGCAAAATCTTCTGTTTGGAGAATTGCAGGGAAGATCTCTTGATTCAAAGCGTACACATTACCAATGTATGACACCTCAGATACAAAACACCAATACAGTGGTAGCCAGTAGCCACATTAGTGTAGAATGGTAAAGGAGGAAATATACAAATGTTAGAAAAGAAATTCCGGCTCATGTTATTTCTGGACAAGTCAGATCACAGGGTGGACGTCAGCTTGATTCATCCTAATTTTTATATTTTGATTTGATACAATGATTCCAAGATATGTTCTTCGTTCTGGAAACAGCGTTACATGAGTCAGCTGATGAGTTTTTAAACAAAAGAATTGAACAGACCAACTATAAAAGACACTCCTTCACGCTAACTATACTTCACAGATATATCCAGATTCGTAAGGGAACAACACAGGTTACAAAATCCATCTTATACTCTAATGCTCCCAGTAAGCACACAGTGAATGTAAACCATAGGTGAAATGTGGTCAGACTCCCCAAAATAATTGACATCAGTAATTGCCCCCAGATGCTTGTCATAATGTGAGCTAACTGGTCTCACGGAAACTCTCGTCTTTCACACCAGGGCTTCCAGAACAAAGAACATGACACTTTCTCACCCAGATCATCACTTGGATTCCCCCTTCAGGATTTCAACCTCTCCTTCTGGTGTTTCTCTGCCCTGGATTGCCATGTACATTCAAACATCGCCTTCCACAAATCTCTCAGATACCCAGCCATGCCAACAGAACACCACTGCTTCACAGCCCCGCAGTAAGGGTCACCAACCTTCTGGTCACCTTGGAACTCGCAAACCAACATCCCCAGGTCTACACCTTGCAGCCATGTCCTTAACCTGGAGCCTCTCTGCTCCTCACGCTCAACTTTACTGAACAGAAACTTTTTCCCTCCCGCTGATTCCTGTCCTTTGTCCCTTGACTTCACAGTCTTTCTGAAACTTCCTTCTGTCCCTTTCCCTGGAACTTTTCAGTTCTTCAGTTTGGTATCTGCTCTCTGCTGTCTTTCTTTATGCCCATGTCCAAGCAATTTCTGCAAAAAGCTTCTTGCTTTGTTACCTTGTTCCAACTCAAATCAATTGCATTTGCCTTTTCAGTGTGGGATCCCAGATTTCTAGTAACAGCCCAGTATTTTATATCCTGTGTGTTTGCTTTAGGGTCATAAAACCACATTACACTGCAAGCAAAGTTTAAAGTCAAACAAAACTGCAGTTTTTGCCTTTTCTTAACATACAAGTATAGAACATAACTAAAACTTAAACTTAAAGCCACAGATTATTCCCAACATAAATATAAATTTCCTAAAACTACATCTATTTCCTAACAATTCATTATTATTTTAAATTATTTCTAGCCCTCCCATCCAAACTGTTTATCAGACATGATCCAACATCCATAGAACCTGTGGTCTCCCTCTTCTTGTTCATATTCTTCCAGTTGGTTCATGGGTTGGAGGCTAGGTGTGTAAATTCACAAGTGTTAAGAAAGATTGATAAGTTGCAGGCTCAAATTGCAACGTGGATGTTGATGGAAATCGGTCTTAAATAAGGCCTGGAATGGGAAGTAACATTCTTGGCTGCAATGCACTCAGGAGGAACAGGGAGGTTAAAAAATAGGAAAGGAGTGGCCGTTTTAATCAAAGAGACACTTAGAACTCTAGAAAGTGATGGTGTAGTGAAGGGTGACAAGATTAAATCTTTGGTTAAAGCTCAGGAGATGAGCCGTTGCTGTGCTGCAAGTGTGCACTTTCAATAAGGGATTAATACTGAGAAGATGGAGGAACACATGTAAGCAAATTTCAAAAAGATCAAAAACTAAAGTAATAATTAGAGGTAGAGGATTCAATTATCCCCATATAGACTGGGTGGCAAAAACTGTATAAAGAGCATGGTGGGGAAGGAATGCCTGATGTGTACAAGTGGGGTTGGGTCGAATAAGACAGGACAAAGGTTCAGAGGTGCAAGAATATTCCAAGAGTACTTGGTATCAATGTTTACTAAGAGTTATGCTAATGAGATAGTGATGTATACCATGTATAACAGTGGCATTAGCATCATGTGGTAGAGACTTTGTGGAACAGGTGGAATAATCTGCACACAAGAGAGACTATTTATCTAGTAGTTTACCATGTAAATGGTGTTAATAAAGTAGTTTCAAAGTAATTACCTTTGTCAGATCGAAGTCACTTGTCAGAAGAGGGAAACCTTCCCAGCACAAGTTAGGACACGGATTAACACACAAAACAAGGATGTTATCAATATTAATTTTATACTATTCAAAGGTCAGTTAACCAAATTGAAGATCATGGAATAGGAGGGTCAATGTCAGCTTGGTAAAAATAAATTGGCTGAAGGGCCAAAAAGGGCGTGTTTCAAAGTTCTGCTGAATCTTTGTAAAGCTCTGGTTAGAGTGTGGTGTTTAATCTTGGTCGCCAAACCGCAGCCATTTTTGGAAGGATGCAGACGTCTGCAGCTCCCTCACTACAGTACTTTAAACCCCGCTTCATCCAAGGACTTCATTCAATTCTCCGGAGCCTTTGAGAGGATGCAGAGGAATTTATTAGTATGGTTTCAAGAATAAGGGAATTTAGCTATAGATTGGAGAAGCTGGGCTTGTTCTGGAGGCAAAGGGGATTGAGGGGAGATCAGGTATCATCAGTGGACAGATAAACAGTTAACATTTTAGGTCAATAATCTTTCATCAGAACTGGGAAAAGTTAGAAATTAATAGGTTTTGAGCAAAGGGGAAGTGGGACAAAGGAAGGTCTGCCATAGGGTGGAAGATGTGAGAGATTGAATGTCACAAGAATTAGTCTAGCAGAACCAAAGTGAATAGTGATGGCCAAAAGAAGAAACAATAAAAAAAACAGATGGGCCTGGGGTAAACCTGTAATATGGAATGGAAACAAACAAACTGGTGATGGAGATGGGGGGGGGGGGGGGGGGGGGGGGGGAGAGAGAGAGAGAGAGAGAGAGAGAGACAGAGAGAGACACAGACAGACAACGAGAGACACAGAGAGAAAGAGAGATAGATAGAGAGAGACAGAGAGAGAGACACACAGAGACAAAGAGAGAGAGTGACACACAGAGACAGAAAGAGAGAGAGACAGAGACAGAGAGAGAGAGAGAGAGAGAGAGAGATAGAAAAACGGCATACCAGGCCAAGGACAGAGATGTCAGCATGAGAGCAAGATGGGAAACAAAGATGGCAGGTCACCAGAAGCCCAGGGTCATGCTTGTGGATCGAACTGAGGCATTCCACAAAGCAGTCACCCTATCTGCATTTGTCTGCATAATGTAGAGATCACATTGTGGGCAGTGACTACAGTAGACCAAATTGAAACAAAGTACATTTAAATTACGTTGTAGGAGTTTTTGTCAATGCTTTACCTTGCAGGAGTTTTTGAGGCCTTGGTCGTTGAGAGAGAAAGTATAAGGTCAGATGTTACACCTCCTGCACAGAAATGTGCCATGAAAGGTTTGATAACCAGGGGTTAGGTGCCACGTTATGCTCTCGCCCAAATTGCAAAACTTCATCAACTTGGCTTCCAATTGCTCCCCTTCTCTTAGTGTTACATTGTCCAGCTCCAAATGTTCCCCTTACCCTTCCTTGACTTCTCCGTCGCTGGTGATAAGCTATCAATAATATTCCTCATCAGCCCAGACTCCTGCAGCTACCTCCATTACACTACCATAAACCCTACCTCATCCAACAACTTCATTCAATTTTCCAAAGTTACTCTGTCTGTTGCATCTGTCCCAATGATGCAACCTTCGACCACAAAGTTTCCTCAACTGAGATTTCCCACCCACCGTGGTGTACAAACTCTATTATATCCGCCACATTTCTCACACTTCTCTCCTTGCCTGCCAAAACAATGATGCAGTTTCCCTTGTCCTCACCTTCCACCCCACTAGCCTCTACATTCAACCTATCATTTTCCACCATTTCCGCAACCCCCAGCATCATGCCATCAACATGAAAAACATTTTACCCTCTCCTTTAAGCAGTCTAAAGGCACCGTTTTCTCCCTAGTACCATGGTCGACTCCACTAACCCCTCCCAACATCCCATCCTCTTTCACGGCACTCTTCCAGTTGAAGAATTGATTTACACATAGTTCTTTCAAGTTAGTCTACTGTATCCGCTGCTCACAATGTGGCCTCCTCTACATGGAGAAGGCCATTTTTCAGTCTGCTTACACCATGTGGTCTGTCATGGTTCAGGAAGACGGCTCAGCACCACCTTCGCCAGCACAATTAGGTATGTGCAACAAATGCTGGCCTTTCTAGCCACATCCATCTCCTTAGCCTCGCCACCTTCAAAAGGTTTGTATGTGACTTCTTACAGTCCGTAAGCATTACCCAGAGCTTCCAGAGGCCTGTCATTTTAATTTTCCACCTTGCTCTCACGCTGACATCAGTCCTCGGCCTGCTGCACCATTCCAGTGAAGCTCAGTGTAAGATTGAGAAACAGCACCTCATCTTTAGATTCAACACTTTACACCCTTCTAGATTGGACACTGATTTCAGACCATAATCTCAATCTTTCAAGTGAGATTAACTACTCGCTTGAACATGCAAATCTGGGTCTGAGTGGAATCCAGATCGCAACACCTCGCAAGATCTCGTTAGATCTTGTGAGGCGTGATAAGGCCTGTATATCTCATGAGGCCTGTCACGAGATTTACTGGCCTCACTGCATCCGGATTGGGCGCGGCGAGGCACATAGATTGCACCCATTATATTGGCATTATTTTAGTTATCCACTAAGAGCTGAAGAGGTTAAAGCTATTCTGTATTGATCTGTAGTACACACACAAGCTGTCAACTGTCAATTGTAAGACATGCTAGTTCTCAGCCAGGAATGCTGCAGGTGTTAGCTCTCAATGCCAGTAATAATAATGTGGGATATTCTACCATTCGCCACGATACCAGGGTGTTAGGAGATAACACTAGGCAGACGAGGATCACGTGGAGCTGTTTGTCTATTGTCGCATCCAGAGCTCAGGAGGAGACATTAAACAGTAGGATTCATTCCCGACAGGGTGGGTGATTTCATAGACTTTACAGTGCAGAAGGAGGCCATTCGGTCCATCGAGTCTGCACCGGCCCTTGGAATGAGCACCCCACCCAAGCCCACACCTCCACCCTATCCCCATAACCCTGTAACCCCACCTAACACTAAGGGCAATTTGGACAGAGAGCAATTTAGCCTGGCCAATTCACCTAACCTGCACATCTTTGGACTGTGGGAGGAAACCGGAGCACCCGGAGGAAACCCACGCACACACGGGGAGAATGTGCAGACTCCACACAGACAGTGACCCAGCTGGGAATCGAACCTGGGACCCTGGAGCTGTGAAGCATTTATGCTAACCACCATGCTACCCTGCTGCCCTGATTGATTGGCACAAGGCAGATAACGGACCGATATAAATAATTGTAAGACAACATACATGTACATGCCTTTGCATTGACTGGATATTATAATTAAGTAAGCATACCCTTGTTGTAATTGGTTAATTGTTCTTATACTATGCATGATGTAAATCTAATCGATAGTCATGAGTGGACATGGATAACGAGTAACAAATGATTGGCATATGCCAATTTCTTGTAACGTAATCTGATCTGTCTATACAATTCTCAAGTCAGAGCTCTCTGGCATCCCAACTTGAAACATCATCAGCCCAGCAAAAGCTGTAATAAAGGTCTTCCCTCCCATAAATTCCAACTAGCCTGCAACCTGTGTGCGCTTTCTTTCCTAGCACCTGCCAAGACTCCTTCATCCTTCTCCAGGTCAGGCTGCTTTAGATTTTCATTCCAAACCCCAAAAAGTGGATCCTAGGGGGCAAGGGATATCCCTTGGAGACATGACCACACACCCTCTACCAGAGCCCCAGACAGAAGTGACATAAACCAATCTTGCCCTGCTCAGTTTGACAACCATTGAGCAAGCCAGCGAGATTCTGAAGATGTATTTTTGGTGTCTGGTCTAGTCGGGTGGTACCCTCCAAGTCTCAGTCATTGTGGTGCCCTGCTGCAATTCTCCATTTATGACACACCAGAGAGGTGTGGACCTCAAGGACAACGAGGTCCTGGAAGGGGACAGCTCATGTGAGGAGCAGTGGCTCTTCCAGGAAGAGGATCCTCCTCTTCACCGTCATGACCTTCAGTATTAGATCCAGACTGGCACTAATGAAACAAGGATCTATTCTGGCCTTCAGCTCTCCTGTGATATGTTGCTTCCCCCGGTACAGCTTTTGGAACAAACCACAGATCTTTCTCAGGACGACCAACAACCTCAGTAATAGCTGCTTGCAGGAGTCTAAACGAGTCCCACACTTCGTCTTGGCTCTAAACAGACAGGAAACGCATCTCCATAACAATTAGAGGATTCTCCATCCAAAAATCTCGACTTTTATCAGCACCCCCACCATTTCCTCCCCACACCTCCCCACCCCAAAACCAACAATAGTGCATTTCTGGCCCCAAAAACAGTCCTAGCTCCTCATTTCCTTCTCCATGGCAAAAAATCAGTCATAACTCCGACATTAAATTTTCAAAAATTAGTCACAACTCAGAAATCCTGAACTGCCTGAAAAACAAAAGTATTCTGACACAATCTCCCACCACAGCCCTCAACCCCTCCCCACCATAAATATATAACTACCAACACTCAGCTGTCTGTGACAAGCAGACATGGTGTTCTGCAGATCTTGCATTGTTTTTCATATGGAGAACAAAACATGTCAAATGCAATAAACATCTCCCACACTGACAAGCTCACCAAGTCCAGCAATTAAAATGCTCTCATGCTTTCAAATACTATTTTGCAGAAAATGGACAGTAAATATGGATGCCAATAAATACAATAGCAACACTATAACAACCCACAAAAACCACATCAGAACGGAGAGGCAGAAAAACAGCAAACTTTGCAGCACATTGATTCAAAAAACACGCTTTTGCTTTAGAGAATAAGTCTGAATACTGCAAAGTACTTACTTGTTGATTCTAGAGCAGAATTTGACAACGCTGACTCCTACTATGAAATGAAAGCTATCAGAACACAGTAAAATGACGCATAGTTTCCCTTAACAACTTACTGAATAACTTGAGCTCCACCCAAAAACCAAGAGGCATTGGCCAAATGGAGCTGTGTTCTGTTTTGCATCATTTCAGAATGGCAATATAATAAAAGCTTTGTACTTTTGTTCACTGAAGGAGAAGAATTAATAGAAGGCACTGGGACCAGATGGGTTCCTGACGGACGTCTACCAAGAATTTGTGACAACACTGGCTCCGCACCTGCGGGAGATGTTCACAGACTCGCTAACAAGGGATACCATGCCGTCTATGCTAGCACTCGCCTCAATCTTGCTGCTACCCAAAAAAGACAAAGACCCAACAGAATGCTGGTCTTATAGACCGATCTCGCTGCTCGACGTAGACACGGAAATACTGGCCAAAACCCAACCCTAGCTATGCGACTGCAGAACGGAGGACCCGACGGGCCTTGTTAAGGGTAGACAGCTAACGTTGAACATCAGGCGCCTGCTAAACGTGATAATGACCCCAGAGGTGATCATCTCCCTTGCCGCAGAAAATGCCTTCAACAGAGTCAAGTGGAAATACCTCAGAGGTACTGGAGTGGTTCGGGCTTCGAATTGGGTTCACAGCGCTGCACAGAGCTCCCATGGTGAGTGTGCAGACCAATACCACCAGCTCCAAGCACTTCCAGCTGCACAGAGGCACAAGGCAGGTATGCCTGCTGTCGTGGCTGCTATTCGCCCTGGCAATCGAGCCATTAGCGATCGCACTTAGGGCTGTGAAAAACTGGAAAGGGATCCGTAGGGGAGGCAGAAAGCACAGTGTCTCTAGGCAGATGACCTGCTCCTCTACATCGCAGACTGACAAAGCAGCATTGGAGGGGAACATGGTGCTCTTGAAATAGTTTGGAACCTTCACAAGCTACAAACTCAACCCGAGCAAAAGCTAAATTTTCTGAGTGAACCCGGATACAAATCACCCACGACGGGATACAAATCTACATGTGGAATCTGGCTAGTCTGGTGGAGGAAGTAAAATGACCCCAATGGATCTAGTATTTCTAGGACCACTTCCATGAGTACTCTGGGATGAAGATTATCAGGCCCTGGCGATTTGACCCGCCTTCAGTCCCATTAATTTCCCAAAACCATTTCTTCAGTAATATTAATTTCTTCAGCTCCTCACTAAAACGTGCGCTTCTCAGAACTTTGGGGGGGGCGGGGGTAGGTATTGGGGGGGGGGGGGGGGGGGGGGGGGGGGGAAGAGAGAAATCCAAGGATTCCCAAAAACGTCTTGGAAAGAACAAGAAGCATGGGGGGACCTGGAACTCCCAAACCTGCAATATTACCACTGGGCAGCCACAGCAGAGTGAGGTAATGGGTAAAGGAACCTTCAGCTGAATGGGTAAAAATGGAGGCGAGTACCTGCACAGGGACGTTCCTCCAGGCCCTGGCCACGGCAGCACTCCCATCCCCACTGGCCAAACACTCTACAGGCCCAGTAGTAGAATCCACACTCTGAACGCGGAACCAACGAAGACAATACTTTGGTCTGACCAGAATGTCCACTATGGCCCCCATCTGCAAAGACGACAGGGGTTGGGGGCCCACTTACAGTTAGTGACTTCTACATGGGCAATAGACTGACTATGCTACAAGAACTGATGGAGAGGCTCCAACTGATCAGGGGGAACGGATTATGCCACATGCAACTCAAAAACTTCCTCTGTCGGGAAACAAAGACATATCTACGGCACCAGGACAATCACTACTAGAAGAACTGTTAGAAGTGGGCAACTTAGGGGGAGGAAACTGCAGAAAATTGAATGGGCGGCTCTTGAAAAAAGCAAACTCCCTACTGGGAGACAAGAGAAATATGAAAGGAAGAGCTAAGGATTGAAATAGGGTGGGGACTGTGGTGTGAAGCACCGAAAAGGATCAACTCCGCCTCCATATGCATACGGCTAAGCCTAATGCAGCTAAAAGCTGCACACAGAGCACACTTACTCAGATCCTAAATGAGCAGGTTCTTCCGGGGGGGGGGGGACGACAAATGTGAACACATGTTACGAGCATACTCCAAGCTTGTCGGGTTCTGGACAGCCTTCTTCGAGGCAATGTCCAAGTTTGTGGGGATAAGGGTGGAGCCATGCCCAAAAGTGGCAGTCTTCTGGTATTAGGCCAGCCAGATCTCTTAATGGGGAGTAGGGCCAATGCCCTACCTAATTGCTCGCCGATGAATCCTACTCGGCTGACGATCAGCAGCACCCAAAGCTGGCAGACTAGCTTGGCAGACTTGTCGGAATTTCTCCAACTGGAGAAAATCAAATTCACCATCCAGGGGTCGGAAGAAAGCTTCCACAAGACATGGAGGCCATTCACCAACCTTTTCCAGGACCTGTTTGTAGCCAACAAAGAGAAGGGGGGCCCACAGAGGGACCAAACATCAGTGAAGAGAGAGGAGAGAGAATAAGGAGGCACATGTGCTGACCATACCCCACTCACGTGAACTTACAGCAATAACGTATTTGATTTTGTGGCAGGAAGTAAGGAAGTTAACTTTTGAAACTGAATGAAACTCTGAAATATACTGATTGGCAGCATATGCATCTTGTTGATTGGAGTATTTGCTTCTGCACTGGAATGGCTCATTCTGTCCTGCACTGGCCTGGGCTGCAGTGATTTCATCCGCTAATTTTTCCATCTTGTTGCCCATCAGCAAGTTCCATGTTTGTTCGCCTCAAGACCCAGAGCAACATTGGCCATCTTTCCAGTCATTCTGAAACGAGGCAATTATTCATTCAGCCGTGTTTTTATAAGTTATAAGTTAAAAAGCACTGAACCAGTGACCAATTTGTATATTTTTGTGGTCAGAAGTGAGCGCTGGGCCTCAGTGTAAATCCGCTTCTTCTGCTGTTACACAAGCACAAAGAACACCATATACTTGTAGTGCTAATGTGCTGAACAAGACAGAAATCTGACCAGTGGTGTTGATTTCTTCCTGACCTTTCTGCAGACATGATGCACCTTTCGTTATTCCAGCCTTTATCATGGGTTTGAGCCAGGGTGGATGGATAGTGTATACAGGAGGTGGAGGGAAGTGGGGTTGGTCAAGGTGAGGGATGTGCATTTGGAGAGAGCGTTGGCCATTTGGAGGAGCTAAGAGGGTTGAGCTGCCAACGGGGAGCACGTTCAGCTGTCTGCAGGATAGGGACTTTGCGCAAAAGGTCTGGAAGGGGTTCCCTAGGTTGCCGGGATACATCCTGCTGGAGTGACTGCTGCTTCAGAATATGGAAGGGGAGGGAAGAATTGGGGACATATACAAGTGGCTGAGGGAGCAGGGAGGCGAATGGGTGGTGAAGATCAAGGAGAAATGGGAAGGGGAGTTGGGAGGAGGAAACAACTGGGGAGTATGGAGTGAGGCACTGCGGAGGGTAAACAGGACCTCCACCTGTGCAAAGATGAGCCTGATACAGTTTAAGGGTACACATGGTACATATGACTGGGACAGAATGAATGGGTTCTTCCAGGGAGTGGCAGATGAGTGTGAGGTGTGGGCGGGGGCCAGCGAATCACGTGCACATGTTCTGGGGTCGTGAAAAATTGGAGAAATTCTTTGGGGGGGGTCACAGTCCTAGCCAGGATAATAGGGGAGAAGGTGGACCCGGACCCTTTGGTGGCGATATTTGAGGTTTCAGAGAAGCCGGAGCTCATGGACAGCAGGAAGGCCGATACCGTGGCCTCCGCCTTTCTGATTGCCCAGCGGCAGATTTTACTGGAGTGGCGGTCGGCATCGCCACCGGGGGTAGCGGCATGGTTGGGTGAGCTGTACAACTTCTTGCGATTGGAGAATATAAAGTATGAGTTAAGGGACTCAACAGATGGGTTTGAGAAAAGAGGAGGGATAAAAAGGGTGTACAAGCTGTATAGTTGATTGTTGGGAAGTATGGAAGGGGCTGGTTTAGCACACTGGGCTAAATCGCTGGCTTTTAAAGCAGACCAAGACAGGCCAGCAGCACGGTTCAATTCCCGCACCAGCCTCTCCGAACAGGCACCGGAATGTGGTGACTAGGGGCTTTTCACAGTAACTTAATTGAAGCCTACTCGTGACGATAAGCGATTTTCATTCATTTCATGTTTCCCGGGGTGTTTATTTACCTGTTTTGATACATGTTCGTAATAAAATACATTTTTTTTTTAATGCTCTTCTCACCTTCGATTAGAGCCATCCCTGAGCTGGGAGAAGACTACAAAGGGATTGTGAGGATTCAAACAGGGACTTGCAAGAAAGATGGCAATTGATAAGGAGAGGATATGGAGGTTAGAGTTAAGATGATTGTTAGACAGGACAGAAGGGTTGAGGGCAGATATTACAGAGGAGCAAGATAATGGCAATTTCAAATATGGGTAATATCCGGTGAAAGGGGACCACTTGCAGAAACAGTTGAAGAAGTGATCAAGGAGGTAAAGCATGCTTTTATATTCTTACAGGACTTATATTCTAATTAGTGGGACTGAAAGTTGATAAATCCTCTGGACTTGTTGAACCGTGTTCCAGAGTGCTAAAGCGGGGGCTTCAGAGATAATTGGTGAGCATCTTCAAAAATTCTATAAATTGTGGAACAATTCCTTCAAATTGGAAGATAAAAATGTAGCCCCTTTATTTAAGAAAGGAGCAAGAGAGAAAACAGGGAGTTACAGACCTGTTAGCCTGATGTCAGTAGTCAGGAAAATGCTAGAATCTATTTTAAAGGATATGAGAACTGGACACATAGAACATAATGGTGAGATCGGGCAGAGTCAACATGGCTTTATGAGAAGGAAATTATGTTTGACAAACCTATTGGGAGTTGTTTTTGAGGATTATAACGAACAGAACCAATAAAAAGGAGCCTGTAGATGTGGTATCTTTTGTCTTCAGAAGGCTCTTGATAAGGTTCTGCACAAGAAATTTGCACACAAAATTAAAGCACATGGGATTGAGAGTAATATAAGAGTACGAGAATTGGTCAACTGACAATAAATAGAAATAAAATGATCCCTCGCAGGTTGGCACACTGTGACTAATGGGACACTGCAAGGATCAGTGCTTGGGTCCCAGCATTTAACAATCAATGATATGTATGTGAAGACCAAAAGCAATATTTCCAATACTGCTGATGACAAGATTTGGTGGGAATCGGAGTTGTGAGGAAGATGCAAAGAGACATTTAGACAGGCTGGGTGAGCGGGCATGAACACGGCAGATGGAACATAACGCAGAAAAACATGAAGTTATCCACTTTAGTCGGAAAATGCAGAGTATTTCTTAAGTGGCGAGACATAGGGACATGTTGGTGTCCAACCGGACGACAGATTGAGGAAACTGAGGGGCCTACTCTTGTTCCTCTGTTCCAAACAGTATTTTCAACTTGGTTATATCTATAATAAGTCATGCCGGAGTAGAAATT
This sequence comes from Scyliorhinus canicula, assembly GCF_902713615.1. NCBI lineage: Eukaryota > Metazoa > Chordata > Chondrichthyes > Carcharhiniformes > Scyliorhinidae > Scyliorhinus > Scyliorhinus canicula. Next base: position 106,585,960 of record NC_052151.1, read on the forward strand.
ATTGACTAGTCCAACTTCTTCTTTCCTCACTACTCATCCTGGATTAATTGCTTTCATTGTTACTTTACATTTCTGATTATTGGTTGCTTCCCTCACTTTTGATTCACGGATTCAATGGTATAGTTCCGATTTGTTTATTTTTGAGAGCAGAGTTTTCATATCATATCATTGACGCCTCAAGAGTAACAGACAGAAATATACATACAATTGTTCTAATATTGAGGAGATTTCATGTGTCAGAAAATAATTTACTTTACAACAGTAAACAACCAAAACAAGCACACAACAGTGCCGCCTATACATCCTCAGGAAACTAAGGAAATTTGGCATGTCCACAATGACTCTTACCAACTTCCATAGAAAGCATCTTATCTGGCTGCATCAGTCTGGTATGGCAACTGCTCAGCCAAAGACCATACGAAACTACAGAGTTCTGAACACAGCCCTGTCCATCATGCAAAACCGCCTCCCATCCATTGATTCAGTCTACATATCCCGCTGCCTTGGGAAAGCAGGCAGCATAATCAAATACCCCTCCCACCCGGGTTATTCTCTCTTCTAACCTCTTCCATCGGGCAGGAGATACAAACGTCAGACACTGATTCAAAAACTACTTCTTCCCTGCTGTTACCAGACTCTTGAATGACCTTCTTATGGACTGAACTGATCTCTCTACGCATCCTCTCTACTGAGCAGTACTACATTCAGTATGCTTCACCTGATGTCTATGTCAATGTCCTTACATTGTGTATCTATCATATGTCCTATGTTTTTCATGTACGGAATGATCTGTCTGGACTGTACGCAGAACAGCACTTTTCAATACCAACAGCCTCACCAATATTATGGCAACCAAATCTGCCCCATTGTTTCACCTCTAGTTGGTTGAGTAAGGGAAAGATTTAATTTTCTCAAAAAGGTTTGAACATTTTGATTGGTGTGCCATTTTTAAAAAAAAGTCCTTCAAGCTTTCGACTGATAGATTTCCAGTTTTTTTTCCTTGCTTTTGATTTGCTGCTATACTTTAAACTTAACAAAATGTGGCACCATGGCAACATGTCTAAAATGTGGTCACATAAACAGGAACTGTGCATAAATACAGATCTTTCCAAAGTTTTACATATTGTATAGATGGTGCTACGACTCGGATGGCAGGAATGCACAGTTTCACTAGCCCCACGATACCACAGCTCCCACCATCAGTCGAAAAGTTTGATTCACACGCCAAAATGCTCAATTATTTAACTTCACCATTGTTACCCAGAATAGGAGAGACTTCAACCAAGCTTCTTTCAATCAATAACACATTTATTAGATTATTAAGCCAGTCTTGTCAAATAGAAAGACAAAGCATAAAATATGAAAGTGTACTAATTACACTTTCAAGAGACCCCAAGTTCCCTCTCTCACACTCAGCACACACAAACCAAAGAAAATAAATTTAAAATAAAGGAATTCTGCCAACGGATAAAAGCCAATGGTTCAACGCCCAGCTTACACACTTCTTATTTCAATGGGGATTTGCGAAAAAATTTGATCACTCTTGCACTGCTTTTCAGGAGGGCTTGAGGAACACTTGTAGGCATTCTAATCCAATATGCAGAGCAACTTGGAGCAGTTTACATTCACTTCCGATTGTGGAATGGCTCTGGATTGCAAGAAGGTTGCTATCTTCTTTTCACAAGCAGCTGATCCTTCTACTCAATTTAAAACCAACTTGTAAACAATTTCCCAGGCATGGTCTTTTTTCGGTGCCATAAACTACCATGTGGCCCACTTTATACACAGTCCACCAAGAGGTTTCCATGAAAAGGAAACAAAATTCTTGCATTAACCCTTCATGGAACAGTGTTTTTCAAAATACAATTTTTTTCCACAATTGTCTCAGTCCTTGAAAATGAACCATTTTCTGTGATTGAAATGTTCACAGCAATGCAAATGGTTGTGACGAGTGCTGGCAAGCAGCAAGAAATAATCTAATCACTGATGCGCAGTTTGGCTCCTGACCTCATTGCAACATTAGTCCAAACAGGGACAAAAGAGCTTTAATTAAGCGGAAAGGCGAGAGTGACTGCCCTTGACATCAAGGCAGAATTTAACCAAGTGTGCCACCAAGAAGCCCGAGCAAAACTGAAATCAATGGCAATCAAGGAGAAAATTGCATGGGTTGGAGTCGCATCTAGCACAAAGGAAGATGAATGAAGTTGTTGGAAGTCAATCTGTGTTCAGTCTCAGGACATTGCTACACGAGTGCCTCAGGGCAGTGTCCCAGGCTCATTCAGCAGTTTAATCAACGACTTTCCCTCCATCATGAGGCCAGAAGTCAGGATGTTCACTGATAATTACTCAACGGTCAGCACCATTCGCTATTCCTCAGATACAGAAGCAGCAAGATCTGGACAAGATTCAGACTTTGGCTGCCAAATGGCAAGTAAGTCACACAGAGGGGCTGTTTAGCACAGGGCTAAATCTCTGGCTTTGAAAGCAGACCAAAGCAGGCCAGCAGCACGGTTCAATTCCTGTAACAGCCTCCCCGAACAGGCGCCAGAATGTGGTGACTAGGGGCTTTTCACAGTAACTTCATTTAAAGCCTACTTGTGACAATAAGCGATTTTCATTTCATTTCAGCACAACTATCAGGCAAGGTCCAATTCCAACAAGACTGAATCTAACCATCTCCCCGGGATTTTCGACCAGTAAGGCACTGACCAGAGCGCGGAAACCGGTAGGGATCCACTGGGCTGTATATATATATTGTGCTGCAAGTATAAACGTTGTTTCTTTATTTTTACTCAGTGTGGACTCCCCAAGTCCTTATTAAACTGCCAATGATGAGTGGACTGGCTTGCTGTCAACACTGCGATCAACCCAACTGAGCCACCTCCTCCATTTTCTGTACCCAGGTGACTAGTCATGCCTCTGTTTGGATGGTTAGATGCATTTGACCGTAAGACATGGAAGCATAATATGTCACTCGGCCCATCGAGTCTACACCGCCATTCAATCATGGCTGATATTTTTCTCATCCCCTTCTCCTGCCTTCTTCCCATAACCCCCGATCCTCTTATTAATCAAGAACTTATCTATCTCGGTCTTAAAGCCACTCAGTGATTTTGCCTCCACAGCCTTCTGCGGCAGAGTTCCACAGATTCACCACCCTCCGGCTGAAGAAATTCCTCCTCATGTGTTTTAAAGGATCGTCTCTTTAGTCTGAGATTGTGTCCTCTGGTTCTAGTTTTTCCTACAAGTGGAAACATCCTCTCCACATCCTCTCTATCCAGGCTTCACATATCCTGTAAGTTTCAATAAGATTCCCCCCTCATCCTTCTAAACTCCAACGAGTACACAGCCAGAGTCCTCAACCGTTCCTCATCCGACATGTTGTCCATTCCAGGGATCGTTCTTGTGAACCTTCTCTGGACCCTTTCCAAGGCCAGCACATCTTTCCTTAGATACGGGGCCCAAATCTGCACACAATACTCCAAATGGAGTCTGACCAGAGCCTTGTACAGCCTCAGGAGTACATCTCTGGTCTTGTATTCTCGCCCTCTTGACACGAATGCTAACATTGCATTTGGCTTCCTAACTGCCGACTGAACCTGCATGCTATCCTTAAAAGAATCATGAACAAGAACTCCCAAGTCCCTTTGTGCTTCTGATTTCCTAAGCATTTCCCCACTTAGAAAATAGATTTCTCCTTCCAAAGTGCATAACCTCATACTTTTCCACATTGTATTTCATCTGCCACTTCACTGCCCACTCTCCGAGCCTGTCCAAATCCTTCTGCAGCCCCCTTGCTTCCTCAATACTACCTGTCCCTCTACAGATTTTTGCATCATCTGCAAACTTAGCAACAGTGCCTTCAGTTCCTTCTTCCAGACAGTGATGTGGAGATGCCGGCGTTGGACTGGGGTGAGCACAGTAAGAAGTCTTACAACACCAGGTTAAAGTCCAACAGATTTGTTTCAAACACGAGCTTTCGGAGCACTGCTCCTTCCTCAGGTGAATTTCACCTGAGGAAGGAGCAGTGCTCCGAAAGCTCGTGTTTGAAACAAACCTGTTGGACTTTAACCTGGTGTTGTAAGGCTTCTTCCAGATCATTAATGTATATTGTAAAAAGTGGTGGTCCCAGCACAGACCCAAGGCACACCACTAGTCACAGTTTGCCATCCTGAAAAAGACCCCTTTATTCCCACTCTGCCAGTCAGCCAATCCTCTATCCATGCCAAGATCTTACCCCTAACACCAGGGGCTCTTCATGTGGCACGTTGTCAAAGGCTTTCTGGAAATCTAAATAAATCACATCCACGAGTTTTCCTTTGTCGCACTTCCTTGTTACCTCCTCAAAGAACTCTGAATTGTCAGACACGACCTCACTCTGACAAAGCCGTGCTGACTCAGTCTTAGTTTACCATGCACTTCCAAGTGCTTCGCGATCTCATCTTTAATAACAGACTGTCAAATCTTACCAATGACCGAAGTCAGGCTAACCGGCCTATAATTTCCCATCTTCTGCCTCCCTCCCTTCTTCAACAGTGGTATTACATTAGCCATTTTCCAGTCCTCTGGGACCCTTCCTGCCACCAGTGATTCCTGAAAGATCGCCACCAATGCCTCCACAATCTCCTCAGCTATCTCTTTTAGAATCCTGGGATGTAGACCATCTGTCCAGGTGACTTATCCACCTTCAGACCTTTCAGTTTCCCCAGAACCTTCTTCTTAGTGATGGCCTCTGCCCCCTGATTCTCCTGAAGCTTTGGCATCCCATTGGTGTCTTCCACCCTGAAGACTGGTGCAAAATAATTATTCTGTTCCTCTGCCATTTCTTTGTTTCCTATTATTACTTCTCCAGCCACATTTTCCAGTGGCCCAATGTCTAATTTTGCCTCTCTCTTACCTTTTATATATTGAAACAAACTCTTCCTATCTTCTTTTATATTACTAGCTAGCTTGCACTCATATTTCATCTTCTCTCTCCTTATGCTTTTTCAGCTGTCCTCTGTTCGCAATTAAAGGCTTCCCAATCCTCTGGCTTCTCATTAATCCTTGCCACTTTGTTTGCTTTTGCTTTTATGCTGTCCTTGACATCCCTCATCAACCGTGAATGTCTTGTTTCCTCCCCCTTGGAATAAATTTGCTGCGCCCCCCGAATAACCCCCAAAAACTCCTGCCGTTGCTGTTCCACTGTCTTCCCTGCTAGGCTCCTTTTTCAATCAACTCTGGCCAGCTTCTCCCTCATGTCTTTGTAGTTATCCGCATTTAATTGTAATACCGTTACATCTGACTCCAGCTTCTCCCTCTCAAACTGCAGGGTAAATTGTATCATATTGTGGTCACTGCTCCTTAAGGGTTCCCTCACCTTAAGATCCCAAATCAAGTCTGCCTCATTACACATCACCAAATCCAGAATTGCCTGTTCCCTTGTGGGCTCTACCACAAGCTGCTCCAAAAAAACATTTCTTACACATTCTACAAATTCCTTTTCTTGGGATCCACTACCAACCGGATTTTCCCACCTGCATATTGAAGTCGCCCATGATTATTGTAATATTGCCTTTTTGACATGCTTTCTCTGTCTCCTGATTTATTTTCTGCCCCACATGCCAACTACTGCTAGGGGGGCTGCACATAACTCCCATCAGGGTCTTTTTACCTTTGCGATTCCTCAACTCTACCCACAGAGATTCTATGCCTTATGATCCTATGCCGCTCCTTGCTATCGATTTAACTTCATTCCTTACTAACAATGCAACCCCATCCCCCTTACTCATCTGCCTGTCCTTTCGATAGGACACATATCCTTGTATATTTAGATATTTGACACCGGTGTTTAACACTGGAATCAGTACGCAGAAAGGACGTGTTACTTCTTCCAGGCCAACATCACTGAGTACAAATGCCAGACGGTTATGCTGTTGGCTGCTTACGGAGCGCACACATTGAGTTTCATTTACATGGCGGCGCCAGGTACGCAATCGTTCAACCAACTCATGACAATTGTGCACAACACTTTAACTCGACCCTGTTGGCAATCGTTGAAAGATGTCGGATTAATAAGGCAGAGGTCGCCAGTGTGTACGTCACCGAGTTTGTATCACGACTACGAAGTTGGCCGAGTGTTGGGAGAATGGAACTACTTTATCCGATATGCTCCGTGATCGTTTGGTCTGCAGTATAAACAATATGGAAACACAAAAGAAGCTTCTGGACGAAATCTCCCTGACCTTTCAGCAGGCTCTGCATATCAACTTGTCCCAGGAAAGTGCGTAACATAGCGTCCAAGAGATAGAAGGGATGGAGGTGAACATTTTGGGGCGGACCCCTCATGTGGTAACCCGTGGTCAGGATTGAACGCAGTGGCAACTCCAGCCTCTGGGCGGAGAGCTAGGCACTGAGACACGCAACATCACTGGACTCGGCTGAAGGAAATTCCGAACGGTAGGCGCCAGTATAAGCCCACTCACAGACTGCAAGGCGAGCACTCCAGAAGCCCCAGTTGAATTAAGCGTCAGCCCTGGGGCCGGGCCTTGTATCTGGATGACCCACAAGAGGCAGAGGATGAGGCTGAGATGCAGACGAACTGTTGGGCAGTGCCCCCTTTGCCCCTATTCATGTTCCAATACAGTTGAGTAGCCATGTGTTCGAAATGGAGTTGGATACGGTATCTGCCATTTCTGTGGCAGCGTAGAGCACCTTTGATCTAAAATGGATGTGTGCATACTTTGACTTCAGCTGACATGGCTCATTTGGCCACTTACACGGGGGAATAAAGAACAAAGAAAATTACAGCACAGGAACAGGCCCTTCGGCCCTCCCAGCCTGCGCCGATCCAGATCCTTTATCTAAACCCGTTTCCTATAAAGAACAAAGAAAATTAATGACTGAATATTGTGGGGTCCACCCTTGCTCCAGTAGTTTATGGGTGCCAAGCAGTGCAAGTAAGCTGCCCTAGCCTGTTGGGCTGCGACTGGCTACAGCAGCTGCAGTTGGATTGGCAACATATTCTCCAAGTGGGAATTGCCGATCTGTGTGTGGTACCAACTTCTAAGGTTTGTCAGCCTGGCTTGGGTACAATTAAGTGGCCAAGATCCAGTTGGACCCAAAGGCCCGACCCCAATATTCTCGTGCCCACCTGGTTCCCTACACTTTAGTGGAGAAAGTAGAGACGGAACTTTGTCGTTTGGAGAGTTTGGCCATCATTGGCCTGTGCGCTTTGTAGAATGGGCGGCACTAGTGGTCCCGGTAATGGATCCGGAGAAGGGAGTCCACCTTTACAGAGACAATAAAGTAACAGTGAATACGGCTTCAAGGTTAGACCGTTATCCTTTACCATGCCTCGAGGAACTATATACAGCATTGGCCAGTGGCTGTAAATTTACAAAATTGGATGAACAATGCTTATCTAGAGCTAGATAAATCATCTCAACAGTACATAATGATCAATACACACAAGGGACTTTGTGAGTACACGCGGCTTCCTTTCCGACTATCCTCCACGTGTAGTCATGGAGAACATCCTTCGCAGATTGCCACGTGTTGCGCTTCACTTGGACAATGTGCTGCAGATGGGTACCACAGAGCAAGCAACATTTGCAGAACCTCGGGGCAGTATTAAAATGTTTTTCAGAGTATGGGGTCTGCCTGCGCCATGCGATGTGCACGTTTTACACGAAGGAAGTGGCATGTTTGGGGTATCGGGTAGATCGGGATGCCCTACACACGGTCAGCGAAAAGGTGAGAGCCATCAAAATGGCTCCCGTCTCATGAGACACCAAGTTTTGCTTTTTTCTTGGACTAGTAAATTTCTATGGGAAATTTATTCCCAATTTGGCAAACATCCAACTTGGCAAACATCCTGCCCCCCTCCCTCTTCTTCATTTGCTCCTCAAAAAGCACCAGCCATGGGAATAGAGCAAGGCCCAGGATGAGGCATTTAGGAAGATGAAACAACAGTTGTCCGCTTCAAGGATATTGGTGCATTTAGACCCTTTGAAACCATTGTACGTCAGATATGATGCTACATCACATACGATGCTTCACCATACGGCATTGGAGCAGTCCTGTCTCATTGGATGAGGATTTGCCGTGAACGTCTAATTGCTTTTATCTCCCGGGCTGCAGCTGAGAGAAAATATTCCAAATGGACAGGAAGGTCTGGCGTTGTATTACATGCACGAAGGTCGTATTTAGGGTCGAGTTGTTTCACCAGTAAGTCAATGGCAGCCATTTTTAAAAATCTTCATGGACCACAAGCCATTTCTCGGCATCTCCCGTGAAGGCAAGGGACCTGCGAGTATTCAGCTGGGCCTGGTTATTGGCTGCTTATGAACTCTTTCAAGCACCGCCCATATTGCACATGCTGATGTAGCGAGTCATCTTCCCCTGCAGACCAAATTCACAAACTCCCCTGCGACAAAGTAGTCGTGGTCCTGAAGTTTATAGACTCCTTACCCGTTGCTGCGTCATGCATTCATGACTGGACGCAGACCGATCCCGTCCTTGCCAAGGGGCGGCATCTGATTTTACAAGGTGGGCAGCCTCAAAAGCTACCAGGGGAGTTGGAAGCTTTCTCCTGCAAGCTCTGAGCTGACTGTGAAAGATGCTATCCTCCTGAGGGGCACGAGGGTTACTGTTCTGACGAAGGGCCAGGCAATCCCATTGAAGGACCTTCACAATGGGCACTCTGGAGTGTCCAAAATGATTGCAGGCGAGAAGCTACATCTCGTGGTTGGGTTTGTATGCTGATTTCAAGGCATTGTGCTATATCCGTCAAGAGCACTAGAAGCTCCTTGCGACGGCACCCCCCCCCACCCTCGGGAGTGGCCAGGACACATTTGAGCCTTGCATGCACGCTGCTTTGTCGGTCCATTCCTAGGGTCGATGTTCTTTGCCCTAGCAGATTCCCATCAAAGTAGCTTGAGGTTCACAGAATAACGACGATCACCTGGCGAGCAACCATTAAGCAACTGCGCATTTCTTCTTCAACCCACTAACAATTACGAGTCTCAGGTTCGATTCCCGGCTTCAGTCACTGTCTGTGCGGAGTCTGCACATTCTCCCGTGTCTGCGTGGGTTTCCTCCGGGTGCTCCGGTTTCCTCCCACAAGTCCCAAAAGACGAGCTATTAGGTGAACTGGACATTATGAATTCTCCCTCAGTGTACATTTTCAATTCTCCCGAACAGGCGCCAAAGTGTGCTTAATAGGGGCTTTTCAAGGTTAATGCAAGCCTACTTGTGACAATAAAGATTATTAAATTATTATTAAAACCCCCAAGTGCTCGTGGGACAGATAACAAGGCCTTTTCACGAGTGAAAAGTTTGCCATTTTTGCGAAAAACAACGCGATTCGGCATGTCCATACTGCCTCATACCAGCCGGCATCGAATGGTTTGGCAGAGAGGGCCATGAAAACGGTAAAATGGGGACGAAAGAAACAGACTTCGGGCTCAACAGAAACAGGTTACCAAGATTTTTGTTCTCAAATAGGACCACGCCACACGCAGTAACGGGGCGGCCGTCTCCGAGATGTTAATGGGCCATAGGCTTCGTGCACGACTGAGTTGATTATTCTGAACCTCAGAACAAAGGTGCGCAGTAACCAAGATTTGCAAGGGCATTGCCCAGTTTGACGTTGATCTCTGACACTTCGCACCAGATGGCACGGTTCATAATTTGAACAACGGTGCTCGCTGGTTCCGTAGGGTTACCAGGTTTGGGTCCAGCGGCAACTGTTGCAATGGCATTTGGATCACATTCGTTCACACAGGTTTCTCCCTCGTGAGGTCCCTCAAAAGAAACCTGTCCTGCTTCCCCCGACCCCATTGCCGAAATCAGCCTGCTATGATGCTTCCAGTCTCTCTCGACGCCGACATGCTGAACATCGTGTCTTCCGACTCGGAAATGGAGAAGCAGACCTCCGAGGTCTCGGACCCCAATCAGCTGCCTCCTGCTGATCATCCATCATAGCGTTCCTGCTACAGGAAACGTTCCCCAGAACGGTATGCGCCAACCAATCTGGTGCATCAACTCAACGACGAATTGCCGCTGCAGAAAAAGAATGAGACATCCTCCTCAGTTGTCAGTGCGTACTTCGGACCGGGGGGGGGGTGGGTCAGCCAGTAAGGCAGCGAACTCTGTTTCTTCACTTTTACTCGCCTGGATTCCCTTCCTGAAATTGTCAACCAATCCACCACCTTGAACACACTTCCTACACCACTAACGGAAAGTGGCAGTGGTACCATGTACAACATGCACTTCAGCAATTCACTAAGGATCGTTCAAAAGCACCTTCTAAACCTGCAACCTCCACGACCTAGAAGTAGAAGGGGAAGCAAACGCATCAGTACACCCACCACTTGCACGTTCCCTCCAAACCAAATACCATATTAACTTAGAAATATATTGGCATTCCATCCTCATCACTGAATTAAAATTCTGGAACTCCCTTCTCATTAGCACTGCCGGTTTATCAACATCGTGTGGACTGCAGCAGTTCAATAAGGCTCACCACCAGCTTCTCGAAAGCAATTAGTGATGGACAATAAATGCTGGTCTAGCCAGCGACGACCACATTGTCAAATTTTAAAATCCTCTGAAATTCATAACTTGCACAAAATTAAAAAGATTGCTCTTTGGTGTGAAGAAATATTCAAGGCAGCCTCAAAAAGTCTTTGCCGTATTATCAGAAACTTCAAAGTAATTTGACAATTTTTGCTTGTAATATAATTTCTTACTTTCCATTAAATAACAATAATTTCTGTCTAGTTAACAACTAACTTTGCTTGAATCACATCCCTCGACATCTCCCTCCACCAAGCATATGTTTCTGATTGTGAAACAGTCACAGTCTTCATGTATCTGGGAAACTAATCAGTGCATAAAGGAATTTTTACTCACTGTTAGTTTCAGTTGGCTGACCTGAAAGCTCAGTTTTCTGACATAACTCTATTCTTTTAAGTGAATTGGCCCTGCATTTCACATCTGAGTTCACACAAATAACTAAGTTGACAGAATTGCATTCTGCTTAAATGAAGTCATACTAATACCCTCATCAAGTTCAGCATACTGGCTTAATTGAAAATTCCACATTTAAGAGTGCAATTTAGAAAATAGTAACTACATTGCAACCAGTATTGTAACACTGTCAATAATAGAGGCGTGCCTGTCATTTCCTCTGACAATGAACACTTCTAAATCTACAATTACAGTTAAACTTCCAATAAACTACATTTGGATGCAATTAACTCCACTTCACCATGGCCTCTTATTATTAATGCGCGCATTTAGCAACTTTACCCTCTTTTATCGCTCAACTCCCAAGCAAGTTATCGTAATTAACCTTTCCCCAGCTTAATTAAATCATTTAGACACAGATGTGCAGCCTTCTTCATTTAATAACATAGTATTCACCAATAACCATACAGACGAAATTCCTCCTTATCTCATTTAAATGGGAGAACCATATAGTTAAGTCTTCAAAGATTGTACCCTCCTTGTTTTCGTCCCCAAGAGGGGAAATATTTTCTCAGCATTTATGCTGCAACTGTACATGACCCTGGTGAGACCACATTTGGAGTATTGTGTGCAGTTCTGGTCACCTCACTATAGGAAGGATGTGGAAGCATTGGAAAGGGTCCAAAGGAGATTTACCAGGATGCTGCCTGGTTTGGAGGATAGGTCTTATGAGGAAAGGTTTTCTCTTTGGAGCGGAGGAGGATGAGAGGTGACTTAATAGAGGTTTATAAGATGATGAGGGGGATAGATAGAGTGGACGTTCAGAGACTATTTCCTAGGGTGGATGTAGCTGTTACAAGGTGACATAACTATAAGATTCAGGGTGGGAGATATAGGAGGGATATCCGAGATAGGTTCTTTACTCAGAGAGTGGTTAGGGTGTGGAATGGACTGCCTGCTGTTATAGTGGAGTCGGACACTTTAGGAACTTTCAAGCGGTTATTGGATAGGCACATGGTGCACACCAGAATGACAGGGAGTGGGATAGCTTGATCTTGATTTCGGACAATGGTCGGCACAACATCAAGGGCCGAAGGGCCTGTTCTGTGCTGTACTGTTCTATGTTCTAAAGCATTACATTTAATTCCCTGGAAGGAAAGCCAATAGCCCCAGAACTAGACAGCGATACTAAAGTCTTCACTCTCCATTTTAGCTTTTCTTTGCAAATATGAACAAACTTTCATTTATACTATGACTTTCACCTCAGAACATCCTCAAGTGCTTTTGAAACAAAGTAATTGCTGTAATCTAGAGAAACAGTCAATTTGCACATAGCAAGCGCTACTACGGGCAATCAGGTAAAAGCAACAAATAATCATTAAAAGGAATAATAATTTTGCATTTAAAATGTGATAAGGAAGAAAGCTGTGCAGTCCAACAGTAACAAGGGGCAAGTAATCTGACAAATATACAAAAATGGATGACGGGAATGACCAGTTAGTCCATCAAATTGTGTCGTCTCTTCCTGGTGAGTCACCACCCCCTATCTTCCAGAAGCTCTGCCATCTCTTTGAAACTAGACATTAATAAATTAGTGGAACATCTGGAAATATTTCCATTGCAAGTTCACCTCCTCAGTCTCAAACGAATAATTTAGAAGACTTCTGCTCTGCAAAGCAGACGTTCTTCAAAACTTTGGAGAGTTGAGGTGCTGTAGTAAGTTCTTGCTTTTGCCAGAGAATAATAATAACAATCATCTTTATTATTGTCACAAGTAGGCTTACATTAACACAGCAATGAAGTTACTGTGAAAATACCCTAGTCGTCACACTCTGGCACCAGTTCGGGTACACAGAGGGAGAATTCAGAATGCCCAATTCACCAAACATCGGTACTCATGGGAAGCAGAGTATTTGGTGATCTCGCCACACAAAGACTGCAGCGGGCACGGGGGCAACAGTGACAGTGCTTCTGCATCTGTAGAATGACAGACAAATGGGTCAGAAGCTGCAGAAAGGGGAAGCTTTCGCAATGGCCTCTGCCAAGTTGGAGTCACCCCTTCATCCTTCTGGAGTGACGAGCTTAACTTGAAAGGCAGCCAATGCATCCCCATCTGGGTGTGTTGCTTAACAGTGGTCTTTCGCAGTTCTCTTAGAATCCCTACAGAGCAGGAGGCTTTTCGGCCCATCGAGTCTGCACCGGCGCTTGCTCGGATAGAGCCAACTAGACCCAAACCCCTGCTCCTGCACCCCGTAACCCCACCTAACCTTTGTGCAATATTAACATAGCTAATTCACCTAGCCTGAACATCTTTGGACTATGGGAGGAAACCAGAGCACCCAGAGGAAACCCACGCAGAAACGGGGAGAAAGTGCACACTCCACACAGTCACGTGGGGGAGGAATCAAACCTGGGTCCCTGGCGTTGAGGCAGCAATGCGAACCACTGTGCCACCATGCTGCCCAATTCTTTAGCAGAATTAATTCTTTAAATTTAAGAATGAATTATTTAGCAGAATTTGTGTGCAACCTCGCGCTCCAGTGAACTGGAAAATGAACCATCCTTTATGCTTGGTCAGGCTGCAGCCCACTCATGCCCAAGTACTGATACCAACTCTATCCTGGTCTCCAAGGTACATGTAGTACCATTATCTAAGCTGGTGCTAGTGTCAGGTGAAGTGATTGGTTTCTTCATCAGTGCTGCGCATCTTTATCCTCCGACTTGTCGCTGTTGCTGGGCAGGCAAGGAGTTCTGAGATTTTCTGGAAAGCAGGAAATCAGAAAGCAAATCCTGGTGTAAGGGAGAGTGGGTAAAGTGGAAGCATGAGATCCACGGTCACATCATCAGTAACTTGATCTTCATGCCTGTGAGAAAGAGGAGTGAGCTGGGAGTGAAAGAGCATAGGGCAGGAGCAGAAATTTCTCAGTGACATTGCATGCTACAGGCACTGCAACAGCCAGCCCTATGCTGTTGAGAATTATCTCCTCCACAGGGATCAGGAGCAAGCATCCTCGACATCTGTTATTCTGCTCCAATCCCTTTTTTGTAAGCCACATTTCCCTACAAGAGAGCAGAATGTCAATAATTGTGCAATGCTACATTTCAGCTATGTGACTCCTGTAACTGAATATGCAGTGGAAGCAAAAGTTGGTGGGTGTGCAACTTTAAGGACTGACAAGTGATTGAGGATGAGCTGAGTACATCAAAGCGTGGAGTGAGTCCTAAATGCCAGGATTTCTGCTAGGTAATGGGAGTGTGGTGCATTCAGCAGTATGAGCTGTTGATGTGGTGGATTGCGTGTGGTAGCAAAGTGCATTCACTGACCTCGATCACCTATACGAGGCCATTGGACACCTGTTTCAGTAGCTTGGGACTCAAACACAATTCTACTTCCTTGATTGCATGCTCCCACTCATTCTAAATATGGCCCATGAGTGCCTCCTGCCTGTTCCCTGACTACTTATCTAAACAATGGTGTTTCTCCTCCTGCGCACCTGCACCATTGATGCTTCCAGTGTCCCATATTTTGCCTTGGGAACCCCTCTCTATCTGATATTCCATTTTTGCATGTTAAACTGCAGCAATCTTATGCAGTGCAGTTTATCTTTGAGGGGGGTTTTATAGTCCTTGTATTGTTCTCCAAGATAGCCAAAGTCATAGTGTGACAAAGAACATAAAGCTATATGTTTAAATCAATACTAGTTTATTTCACACTATTGGCAGCATGCTATGAATTTCCACTACTTAAAATGGTTTGCACACTCTACTGAGTAACAGTTAACAAAATAATAGTATTGAATCTATGATATAGTAATTAATTATCTCTCTAATATATAAGAACATAAGAACTAGGAGCAGGAGTAGGCCATCTGGCCCCTCGAGCCTGCTCCGCCATTCAATTAGATCATGGCTGATCTTTTGTGGACTCAGCCCCACTTTCCGGCCCGAACACCATAACCCTTAATCCCTTTATTCTTCAAAAAACTATCTATCTTTACCTTAAAAACATGTAATGAAGGAGCCTCAACTGCTTCACTGGGCAAGGAATTCCATAGATTCACAACCTACACTAACTCAACTTTACACTATCCTACTACATGAACTTCTCCAACAACTTCTCCCAGGATGCCTAGAGACGCAGCATTTTATAATACTACTCAGTGATGCCACCCAGTGTTGATATACATGAACATCACCTGGTTAACCCTTTACTCTCCTTAGATTATACATATCATTACAACAAACAGTATGCCTCCAAGGACAGAGTCCTGGCTGCACCACATGGTCTCAGCACAACATCATTCAAACCCCTGCTGAGGCAACCAAGACAAATAAGCAGTCACCTGCGAAGAACCTGCTCAACCCTAGGCTACAATAATGTAATTTGGTGGAACATAGATGCACAAACCTCCTCCAATAGAATGAGCAAATCACAAACCTGTACCCGATGAATCAGCATAACTCAATTTCTAGTGCACAAAGACTGAGCAAGTCAATTTCTAGTGCACAAAGGCTAGCGCAATTTCTAGTGCACATTAACTCTTACCAACTTTTACAGATGCACCATAGAAAGCATCCGATCTGGCTGCATCACAGTCTGGTATGGCAACTGCTTGGCACAGGACTGCAAGAAACTTCAGAGAGTTATGAACACAGCCCAGTCCATCACACAAACCTGCCTCCCATCCATTGACTCCATCTATACCTCCCGCTGCCTGGGGAAAGCGGGCAGCATAATCAAAGACCCCTCCCACTCGGCTTACTTACTCTTCCAACTTCTTCCATCGGGCAGGAGACACAGAAGTCTGAGAACCCGCACAAACAGACTCAAAAACAGCTTCTTCCCCACTGTTACCAGACTCCTAAATGACTCTCTTATGGACTGACCTCATTAACACTACACCCTGTATGCTTCACCCGATGCCGGTGTTTATGTAGTTACATTGTATACCTTGTGTTGCCCTATTATGTTTTTTCTTTTATTTCCTTTTCTTTTCAGGTACTTAATGATCTGTTGAGCTGCTTGCAGAAAAATACTTTTCACTGTACCTTGGTACACGTCACAATAAACAAATCCAATCCAATCCAAGACTGAGCAAAAAAGTGCAAGTTAGAGTATTTAATTCAATGCCAAAAAGCAAAACTCGACAGGTAAAGAAAAATAGGGTTACGAGGCATGATAAAAAGTTTTAAAATTACATTTTTAAAATCTCCAATAATTAAAATCTGAAGGAATGAGACTCCACATTCAGAAAATCTAGTTTTTATTGTCAGGGAGTTGTTTGGCAGTGGCCTCATCGCTAATGTTCCCTCTGAGATGAACAGCCAAAAAAATTAAGTTTGCCCTAGAACTCGCCATGCCTTTGAAGTTTTGAGGATTTTAACATTTTAGTTGTCCGTACTTTCCTACATATAATACACATGGGCTTTGCATCCTGATAGCATTGGCACAATTAACAAAGTCATACTTTGAGAAATCATCTTAACACTGCTTTGTTCCCGATTATTAATCATTAAAACTGCTCACAAGCTAGTCCCTTTGAAATACTGCATTGGAGGAGTCACACAAAAAAAATGAATTGTACCCTGTAAAGAAATGAACACGTTGCACATAACAAAATATTATAGGGGTTTTTGCTCACCTTGTTAAAAAATTTACTTACCCTTGAACAGAAAGTCCTGTTTAGTTTGTACTCTTCACTAAGTATTAAAAATTGATGCCATTCAATGTGTTTCAACTCTGCTACTCTCTCCACACTACCTGATCTGCTGAGCTTTACCCGCATTTTCTGTTTTAATTGCCGAGTCCAAAAGCAAGATTCAGATATGTCGCTCTAAGCCAGGGTTTTTCAAACTTCAGGTCGCAGCCAGCAGGTGGATTTCAGGCAAGTGTCAAGTGGATCGTGGTGCCATCAGCCATGGCATTCCCAATTGTGGCTGAAGCGCCCAATGGCTGTGACTGGCTTTGAAATTGAGAATGCTGGCCACGGCCTGCTTTTAAATAGATCAATACTGTCTTCTGGCCAGAAGCGACAGCAGAGAGCCGATCACGTGCCGTGTACTTCTGTGCTTTGGCACAAAATCATGGAGGAGAGATTCCTCCATTTTCTAGCTGCAAGAAAACAAGGCAAGAAGACTGTGTAGAACTAAAGATAGATCACTGTAAACAAAGAAAAAAATGAAATCAGGAACAAAGCAGTGTTAAAATGATTTCTTAAGGTATGGCTTTGTTAATTGTGCCAATGTAAATCAGGATGCAAAGCCCATGAGTAATTATATGTAGGAAAGTACGGACAACTAAAATGTTAAAATCCTCAAAAATTCAAAGGCATGGCGAGCTCTAGGGCAAACTTGATTTTTTTTTTCCAAATGATGCAGCGAGAACCTAATGCATTAGCTAAAATCCTTCACAGAAATGAAACACTGAATGGCAAAGCAAGTGAGATCATGATGACCATGGTCACCTGTCGCATTAAAGCAAAGTGAAAATGGTGTCTCGAAGACCGGCTAGTGTGAGCCCCCTTCTCCTTTCACGTAGTGTAATAGGATCATTTGGGTCTGAAAATGTGACTGCAACTTTTGGGAAGACTTTAGGATGCACCGTTGCAGAGGGATCTGGGAATTCTGGTTCACGAGTCTCGGAAAACTAGCATGCAGGTACAGCAGATAATAAAAAAATGCGCCTTGGCATTGCAAGTGAACATTTAAATACTTCTTAAATGTTATAATGGTCTCTGCCTCCACCACCCTTTCAGGCATTGAGTTACAGACTCCTATCACCCGCTGAGTAAAAAGGTTTTTTCCCTTGCATCCCCTCTAAATCTCCGGCCCCTAACTTAAGTCTATGCCCCCTGGTCATTGATCCCTCCACCAAGGGGAAAGGTTTCTTCCTGCCCACTCTGTCCATGTGCCTCATAATTTTATACATCTCAATCACGTCCACCCCCTCCTCCCTCAGTCTCCTCTGCTCCAAGGAAAA
Organism: Scyliorhinus canicula; assembly: GCF_902713615.1. Classification (NCBI taxonomy): domain Eukaryota; kingdom Metazoa; phylum Chordata; class Chondrichthyes; order Carcharhiniformes; family Scyliorhinidae; genus Scyliorhinus; species Scyliorhinus canicula. Next base: position 106,603,892 of record NC_052151.1, read on the forward strand.
CAACCATAGTCTATCCAATCTCTCTTCACAGCTAAAACTCTCCTGCCCAGGCAAAATCCTGGTAAATCTCCTCTGCGCCATTTCCAGTGCTATCAGATCGCTCCTATAATTTGGATTTCAGAACTGCACATAATACTCTAGCTGTGACCGAACTTATATACAGTTCCAGCATCACCTCCGTACTCTTAAACTCTACACCTCAGTTAATAATCATATTCCTTTTTAACCAATGTATCCACCGGTCCTGCTACCTGAAGGGACGGGTGTACATGCACACTAAGGTCCCTCTGATCCTCAGTGTCATTCAGCCAATTCTGGATCCAATTTGCCGAATTTCCTTAGATCCCATGGGCTCTTCGCAATCACTCTCCCATGTGGGACCTTATCAAATGCGTTGCTTTTTTAAAAATGCTTTTTTAAAATAAATTTATAAGTACCCAATTCCTTTTTTTAAACCAATTAAGGGCCAATTTAGCGTGGCCAATCCACCTGCCCTGAACATCCTTGGGTTGTGGAGTGATGCCCACACAGACACAGGGAGTGTGCAAACTCCACACGGGACTGGGATCGAACCCAGGACCTCGGCACCATGAGACAGCCGTACTAACCACTGTCACCGTGCCACCCAAGAAAAGCCTTGAAGTCCAAGTAGACTGTGTAAATGCATTACCCTCATCCACACACCAGGACACCTCCTCAAAAAATTCAATCAAGTTGGCCAGAACAAAACCATACCGACTGTTTTTGATTAATCCTTTACCTTTACTCTCCAAATATAGATTAATTCTGACTCTCATAATTGCTTCCAATAGACTCCCCAACATTGACGTTAGTCTGACTGGCCTGTAGTTCTTAGTTTATCTCTTCCTCCCTTCTTGAATAATGATACCACATTGGCTATCCTCCAATCCTCCAGCACCTCTCCTGCGGCCAAAGAGGAATCGAAAATTATTGCCAGCGCACCTATTTCCTTCCTTGCCTCCTCAACAGCCTGGCATACATTTCATCTGGCCCTGGATATTGGTCTACTTTTAAGCCTGCCAGGCCACTCAAAACCTCCTCTCCATCTATTTTAATCTTTTTAATTTTCTCTCAGTCCTTCTCCCTGATTTCTATACCCACACCGTCCCTCTCACAAATGAACACCAACACAAAGTCCTCCTGCTCCACACACAAATTACCATTGTGGTCCTTAATGGGCCCTATTCTTTCCCTAGTTATCCTTTTACCTTTAATGTGCTTGTAAAACAACTTGCGATTGTCCTTTATTTTACCTGCCAGTAAGTATCCTTTCATGTCCACCTTTTTGTTCTAGTTTCCTTTTTAAGTTCCCTTTTGCACATTCTATATGCCTCTAGGGTTTCTGCTGTTTGAGCCCTCTATATCTGCCATAAGCCTCCCTTTTGCACCTTAATCAATGCTGCATTTCCTTTGTTTCCAGGGTTCACTGGATTTGTTGGTCCCACCCTTTCTCTTGCTTGGAACATTTTTGCTTGGAACAGTGTCTGCTTCCAGTCCACTCTGCCAAATCTTGAAATTGGCCTTCCCCTAGTTTAGAACTTTGATTTCAGATCTATTCTTGTCCTTTTCCATGACAATCTTGAATCTGAGTTATTATCACTGTTTGCAAAATGCTCCCCCATTGATACTTCAATCACTTTTCCAGCTTCATTATCTAAAATTAAGTCCAGGACCTTCTTACATACTGGCTTAAAAAGTTCTCCTGGATACATTTTAAGAATTCTACTCCCTCAAAACCTTTCTCACTATGACTACCCCAGTTAATGTTAGGGAAGTTAAAATTCCGACTATCACTATCCTATTACATTTCTCTTTCTTATTGCACTTCTCTGAAATTTGTCTATATCTGAAATTTGCTCCTTTTTGGTTTTTACGTTCTACCCATATGGCTTCTGTTGAAGATGTCGCCCCTCCTTACTGCTGTAATTGAACTCTTGATCAAAATCGTGACACCCGTCCTCTTTTACCTCCTTCCTGACCTTGCCTGAATATCCTGTATCCTGGAATATTGAGCTGCCAATCCTGCCCTTCAGTCAATCATGTCTCACTGACAGCATTTACATCATAACCTATGTTTTAATTTGTGCTCTTAATTCAGTTGCCTTGTTCATCAGACTCCTTCCATCAAAATAAATATCATCCAATCTTGCAAAACTCCCTTATGACTTAACTGTCTGGATATACTATGCCTTCCTGACTCACTTAATTTTATTTTAGGTGTGCATCTCTCCCTGCTGAACCTTTTCTCAGGATCCCAGCCCTCTATCAAGCTAGTTTAAACCCTCCCCAACAGCACTAGTAAACCTCCCATCAAGTACACTGATCCCATTTAAGTTCACGTGCAAACTATCTACTTTGTACATATCCCACCATCTCAAATATGGTCCCAATGTCCCAGAAATATAAAGCCATCCTTCCTGCACCATTTCTTCAGCCAGGCATTAATCCGGACGAACCTCCGATTTCTTTATTCACCAGCACGTGGCACCTGAAAGTAATCCAGAGATTACTACCTTCTGGGTCCTGTGTTTTAATTTACTTCCTAGTTCCCTAAATTCTGCTTGCAGAACTTCATCCCTTTTTCTGCCTATATCGTTGGTACCAATGTGTGCCATGATATCAGTCGGTTTTCCCTTCCCCTTCAGTATTCCCTGCAGCTGTGCAGTGACATTCCTAACCCGGGCACCAGGGATGCAACATACCAACCTGGATTCTTGTTTGCAGCCACACAAGATGCCTGTCTGTTCCTCTTATAATTGAATCCCCAACCACTATAGCTTTGATATTCTTCCTCCTCCCCTTGTGCAGCAGACCCACCCATGGTGCCATGAAGCTGACTGCCACTGCTTTCCCCCACAGTCATCTCCCTCAACAGTATCCAAAACAGTACATGGCCACAGGGACCCCTGCACTACCTGCCTTCCTCCACTATGCCCCGCGGTTACCCATGTCCTTTCTGCCTGTTCAGTACTCACCTACGGTGTGACCACTTCACTGAAAGTTCTATTCACAACTTGCTCAGCATCACAGATGCTCCACAGTGAATCAACCCTCAGCTCCAGCTCTGAAATGAGGTTTGCCAGGATCTGCAGTTGGACACACTTCCTGCACAGGTGGTAACCAGATACAACTGAAGCTTCCATGATTTGCAACATGGCACAGGAGGAGCATATCACAGACGCAAGTTCTCCTGCCATGGCTACCCTTGAGCCCCTTATTCATCCCCTTTTTTAAAAAAAATATGCTACATAAGAGTACTATTTACTTACCTCCCTTATGCTAACTTTATTTCCCTTACCCTACTTGGTTTACTTATATTACTTTATTATAATGATCCTGACTTTCACTTATTTTGTGCTGTTTCTCAGTTAATCCCCTCCTCCAAAAAAAAAAGCATTTTGAACTCTTGACTGCTTCACTGTGACACTGACTGCAAAGTCAATGAGAACAGGAATCCGACCTTGGTGTTCATGAAACGCAACCACACTTCGCTCCTGCCTGGATGGAGACTGAACTCCGCACTCAATCTTTTTAGCTTCACCTTCTCCCACTTTCACTGAACTCCTTGTTTTTCACCAACACTAAAAGCACTCTTGTTTAGCCAAGCAGCACTAGAGACAAGCAACGCTGGGCGGATCTCTTTTTATAGGTCTCAAAAATAATAGTTTGGAAACTGGATTATTAGGGATAGTCAGCCCAGCTTTGTCTGTGTGAGGTCATGTCTAACAAATTTGATTGAATTTTTTGAGCATGTGGCCAGATGTGTAGATGAAGGTAGTGTAGTTGATGTAGTTTACATGGATTTCAGCAAAGACTTTGACAAGGTCCCACATGGGAGACTTATTAAGGCAAATGCACATGGGATACAGGGTGATTTGATACGGTGGATTCATAATTGACTTAGCTGTAGGAGACAGAGGGTGATGTCAAACGGCTGCTTTAATGTCTGGAAGTCAGTAGCCAGTGGCGTACCACAGGGATCCGTGCTGGGTCCCCTATGGTTTGTCACTTATATAAATGACATAGATGACTATGTCAGGGGTGGGATCAATAAGTTTGTGGATGACACAAAGATTCGCAGAGTGGTGAACAGTGAGGGTGAGTGTCTTGGGTTACAGGAAGATATAGATGGGATGGTCAAATGGGCGGATAAGTGGCAGATGGAATTTAACCCTGAAAAATGTGAAGTAATACACTTTGGAAGGCGTAATTTAACAAGGGAGTATACTATGAAAGGTCTGACACTAGGAAGTTGCGAAGAACAAAGGGACCTTGGCCTGTTTGTCCATAGATCTCGGAGGGAAGAAGGGCAGGTTAATAGGGTGGTGAAAAAGGGCATATGGGACACTTGCCTTTATCAACTGGGACATAGATTACAAAAGTAAGGAGGTCATGATGGAGTTGTATAGAACTTTGGTGAGGCCACAGCTGGAGTACTGTGTGCAATTCTGGTCGCCACATTATAGGAACGATTTAATTGCACTGGAGGGGGTGCAGAAAAAATTCACCAGAATATTGCCTAGGATGGAACATTTAAGTTATACAGAGCAAGGTTGAATATTCTTGGGGGTTTTCTCTAGAGCAGAGAAGACTGAGGGGTGACCTGCTCGAGGTGTGCAAGATTATGAGGGGCATGGACAGGGAACAGCTGTTCCCATTGGTTGAAGGGTCAGTTACGAGGGGACACAAGTTCAAAGTGAGGGGTGGGAAGTTTAGGGTAGATTTGAGGGAAAACCTTTTTACCCAGAGAATGGCGACGGTCTGGAATGCACTGCTTGAGAAGGTAGTCGAGGCAGGATGCCTCACATCCTTTAATAATTAGCACTTGGCACATCATAACATTCAAGGCAAGGGCCAAGTGCTGGCAAGTGGGATTAGAAGGGCACGTCAGGGCTTTTCATGCGTTGGTGCAGACTCAATGTGGCGAAGGGTCTCTTCAGCACTGTAGTATTCTGCGATTCTGTTTAAACCAGTTACACTGTTAACCGAATACAGTTGAGTGTGACTCAGTGGACTCATTTCAGGAATGCAAACTACAATAATCAAAAGAGCAACTTTTAGTTACTAGATTAATAACTAATTTAGCTTGAAATTAGCCCTGAAATTAATTTTAATTACTACTTGCCACTAACAACTTACCACTTGAACTCCATTTTTCACCCAACTCTAAACTCACTCATTTAGCCAAGCAGTACTCTCCGTGCAGGCTCCGACGATTCTGTCTCTTCTGCGTCCCCAATTTTCACTGCTCTACCTTTAGTGACTGCATATAAGCTGCTTAAACTCTGGAATTCCCTCCTTAAACCTCACAACTCTCTTCTTTTAAAATACTCCTTAAAAATCTTTTAGTTAACACATAAAAGGTGTTCACACAACTTTACAAATTTATTACATGCTTGTGACAGAAAATTGCTCAGTTTTATAAGTGATGAGAATTCTACAGGATTAGAAACATATGCAATTCTTCAGCGACACCCATATCCCATCAATGAATTTTAAAAACCCCTATGGAAACAAAGGAATAGGAGTAGGTAATTCAACCGCATGAGCCTGTTACTAGTCAATTGGATTAATGCTGATCTGAATATCAAGTCCATTTGAGTGCCTTTGCTTTGTATCCCTCGACACCCATTACAATAATTATCATTTGGTGTTTCCAGCAACAGGAGGGTGTGTACTTCTGGCTTGTTTACTCATTCCACATACTGAACAGACAATGTAATCTTCTGACCAGGCACCAGCATTCTCTAAGGACAATATACTGAGAGGGAGCCAAATCAAGACCCTCCCTACTCATTGAGACCATATAAACCACATCTGTAGTTACTTACCCTGCCCTACAATGTGAAAACATCCCAGAACTTTTCCAAATTCCAACCAGCTGATGTGTTCTTTGTTGTTTAGATTCATCCTTGGTCAATGTCTCAAATCAGGGACATTTCTGTTACTGTTGTGAATTGCAGCAGGTTGATGCGATCAATAGCTCTGTGTTTTGAAACAAAACTGGAAAGACTTCCCCAAGCATTGTTCAGAAACATGCATTTTTTAAGGTCATTAGCATTTGACCAATCTCAGCACATTGCCCAGTGTAATGAACTCAACCCAAGTCATCATAAGATTCATCATCGAGGTGACCAAATTAATACAATTTCATGCTTGATTAAAAAACCTGGTAGCAAGGGTAGAATAGGGAGAAAGCTTTGTTGCATACAGGACTGTCTCAATCAATATGGCCAGATTTTAACCTATTCAAAACACAATAACTTGAACAGAATTGAAATATGTCCCTTTAAATTTGCCTCTAACCCAACAAGGAAGGAAGCAGGATTCAATCTGGTTCCAGGAAATGAAGAAGGGCAACTGGAGGGTCTCACAGTTGCAGATTATTTAACCAACAGTGACCACAACATAATTAAGTTCCCGCCCATTGTGGACAGGGTCACTTTTTTAGAAAATCTGCATATTATAGCGAGACAGCTAGTCTCACTTTAATGCTCAGATTCCAGAGTTACCCGAGCCCAGGAAGAGACGGTGTGAGAACTGGAAAGAGCTGCAACCAACCAGATTGTTGCACTAGAAACTGAGGTAGCAAGGTTAGTGGTGGAAAAAAAGCAAATTACGGCTGATGCTGGTTAATGGTGGCCAAGGAGTGCTCAAGGGGAAGGTTGAGAATCAGGAGACTAGATCCCACTGCCAACATTTGAGGATCATAGGACTACCCAAACGCATAGATGGCAGGAACCTAACAGACTGCGCAGCGAGAATGCTGGGTAAATTGGCCACGGACGAAAGCTTCCCCAACCCCCCAGAAGTGGACAGAGCATACAGACCAGTCAGGCAAAAGGCCAAATCAGGGAAAACACCAAGAGAAATTATCACAAAGCTCCACAGGTGCCAGGACAAGAAACAGATCTTCCACTGGGCAAGGAGCAAATGGGAAGGCCACACGATCCGTATACATCAGGACACTGGGGGCCGATCTGGCCAAATGCCAGGCCATGTTCTCCATCCTCAATGTACTGTGGAAGTATAATTTGTGGTTTAAACCATGTTCTTACCTTGCCTGTGAAAACATCATTATGCGATGATCAGTGCTGTATATGGCCTCTGGCATATGAATCATAGAATTTACAGTACAGGAGGCCATTCGGCCCATCGAGTCTGCACCGGTTCTTGGAAAGAGCACCTACATCTCCACCCTATCTATCCCCATAACCCAGTAACCCAACCCAACACTAAGGGCAATTTTGGACACTAAGGGCAATTTAGCATGGCCAATCCACCTAATCTGCACACCTTTGGACTGTGGGAGGAAACCGAAGCACCCGGAGGAAACCCACGCAGACACGGGGAGGATGTGCAGACTCCGCACAGACAGTGACCCAAGCTGGGAATCGAACCTGGGACCCTGGAGCTGTGAAGCAATTGTGCTAACCACTATGCTACCGTGCTGCCCGAAGATTAAAGCCACACACTTTATATTATTTGTGTCAGTTTGTTCAATTGTAGTTTGGATTCATTACCTCCCACTGTTAGATCCCAAGGTGAAACCCCAAGGTCCGTAAAAATTGCCCACATCAAAGAGATGTAAATTGCACGAGGTGCATTCCAATCACTCAGACATTCCACTGCACTTACTCATTTGGTCTATGTTGGGGAGGTTTGTCACAGCTAAACATGACATATTGTTCCCCCCCGGTTTGTTACTGTCTTCGCCGGTGTAAAGTTCGTCCTCTTATTGAACAATATGTCCACCACCCCCCACCTCTCTACCTGAAGCACGCTTGGAAGGTCTGTCGATCAACCCTTAGTCAATCCTCAGCAAGATTACGCCGGCCTTCAGGCTTTTCAAATGGTCAAAAACTCTCTTTTCAACGGCCGTTCATTCCAGGTGACTATTCTGATGGGGGATTTCTGTTGCCCTTCTCCTACAAGGTCAGCCACACTCATCATTTGGATGTGCACCTGCACTCCAGGGTTTCCCTTTGTCTAGGTGCCATCCAAGATGGCTGCCATCAATGATGGCTGCCATCGATATTCTTGTTCACATTATCGTCATGTGCTGACGACATGTTGCAACCAGCATTCCACCCTCCCCCTTCCCCTACATCCGTCCCTCAACCCATGTGCCCCTATGGGCTTCTCTTCCCCCTTGCTCCCTCACTTACTCACTACTGCTCCCATGCCATCCCCCCCATTCTGCAAGGCACTCCCTCCTTCTCAGGAGCTGCGCTGCGGCCCTCCCTCTCTTCTTAACTCTGTGCTCTCATATTCACTCCTCGGTGGCTCCCTTCTTGGGAGCGTTTCCTCCCATCTTTGACCCATTTTGTTGCCCCCCCCACCCCCAAACCCCCATTACCTGTTTGGTGACCCTTTGTCCCACCCGCCAATCTCCCCTGGATGCACATATTTATAATTTGTTCCACTTAATTCACAATTGCCTAATTCGAATGATTGATTCATTTGCTTTTTTGATCAAAAAGTAACCCAAGGTGTTTTGAACTGTTTAATTATACCGACAAGATTTTGTTTTTAAAAATCAGATAATTTGTTAAGACAGACTGATCTTGGCAACACAATTGTTTAGAAATGCAAGTAAATTCATATGTAATTAATTAAACATTAGCACAGCACTGTCAGTTTACAAACAACATTGTCCTACAATAAAAGTGATCTAAAGAGAAATATTTCTTGCATTCACTACAATGTTGCTCAACATGCAACATGGGTGGGGTTACTGGGTTATGGGGATAGGGTGGAGGTGTTAACCTTGGGTAGGGTGCTCTTTCCAGGAGCCGGTGCAGACTCGATGGGCCGAATGGCCTCCTTCTCCACTGTAAATTCTATGTAAATCTAAGAAAGGATTTTGCTTTCACTACATTACTGACCAGTCTCACTGCTTATAAAACCTAATTATCCAACCCTAATTCCCACATTATTTTCAATGTTGAAAACATTTATTTATATTTTCAACCATTTACCAGTGAACCTCTCACTTCAATGCCCTTGACAAATAGAACCACAACAGCTATTATGTACAGTAATCAATGTAAGGAAAGAATTGGATTGGAAAGACAATTTAGGAATACGCTTGATGTTCTTGTCAAGGTAAAATTATTGAAGATGAAACTTTGGCCAATTGAATGATTGCAAATTAGCATTCTGGTTGTAAGTAAATTGAAGGAAAAGCCACTGTCTCAGCCCTTCCCCACCATGGTACACCAAGGGTTTAGAAACCACATAATATCCATCTGTGCGCACCAGAGAATGTTTGATGTCACAGAATCACATAAAAATACACTGCAGAAAAGGCCTTTTGGCCCATCGAGTCAGCACCACTGCGTGAAAGTCACCTTATCTGCCAATCCTAATCCCATTTGCCAGCACTTTCCCCATAGCCACGAATGTCAAGACGTGCCAAGTGCTCATCCAGATACATTTTAACGGATATGAGACAAACTGCCTCTACCACTCTCCCAGCCAGTGCGTTCCAGTCACCACCCTCTGGGTAAAAGGTTTTCCCCTCAAATCCCCACAGTACCTCCCATTCCTCACCTTGAACTTGTGTCCCCTCATAACAGGGCACAACGGTTGCACAGTGGTTAGTACAGTTGCTTCACAGCTCCAGGGTCCCAGGTTTGATTCCCGGCTTGGGTCACTGACTGTGCGCAGTCTGCACGTTCTCCCCATGTCTGCGTGGGTTTCCTCCGGGTGCTCCGGTTTCCTCCCACAGTCTAAAGATGTGCAGGTTAGGTGGACTGGCCATGCTAAATTGCCCTTAAGTGTCCAAAAAGATGGTGTGGGGTTACTGGGTTACAGGGATAGGGTGGAGGCTTGGGCTTAAATGGGGTGCTCTTTCCAAGGGCCGGTGCAGACTCGATGGGCCGAATAGCCTCCTTCTGCAATTTAAATTCTATGATAACCAACCCTTTAACTAAGGGCAACAGCTGTTCCCTATCCACCCTGTCCATGCCCCTCATAACCTTGGACAACTTGAACAGGTTGCCCCTCAGTCTTCTCTCCAGCGAAAACAACCCAAGTCTATCCAACCTCTCTTCATAACTTAAATGTTCCATCCCAGGTAACATCCTGGTGAAATGCTTCTGCACCTCCTCCAGTGCAATTACATCCTTCCCATAATGTTGTGACCAGAAATGCACAGTACTCCAGCTGTGGCTTCACCAATGTTCTATATAACTCCAACATTACTTCCTTGCTTTTGTAATCGATGCCACAATTGATAAAGGCTAGTGTACTATATGATGTTTTTACCACCCTATTATAACCTGCCCTTTTGCCTATTTACAAACACACCATGGTCTCTTTGTTTCACAGGACTTCCCAGTGTGGTGCCATTCATGGAATATTTCCTTGTCAAATTGTTCCTTCCAAAGTGTAACACCTCACACGTTTCAGGATTAAATTCAAACTGCTACTTTTCATATTGACCACTCGTCTATATCTTCCCTTAACCCAAGACTCTCAGCCTGTTAACCACTTGGCCTGCCTTTGTGACATCCGCAAACTTACTGATTCTACCCCCCACATAATCATCCAAGTCATTTACATAAATGACGAATAATAGGGGACCCAGCACAGCTCGCTGCGGTACGCCACTGGACACTGGCTTCCAGTCACTAAAGTAGCCGTCTGTCATCGCCCTCTGTTTCCTACAGTTCAGCCAGCCTATAATCCACCTTATCAAGTTCCCCTGTATCCCATGTGCATTTGCCTTCTTTATAAGTCTCCCATGTGGGATCTTGTCAAAGGCTTTGCTGAAATCCATATAAACTATCCTCATCTACACACTTAAGTCACGTGCTCAAAAAATTCAATCAAATTTGTTACGCATGACCTCCCCCTGAAAGCCGTGCTGACTATTCCTGATCAAACCTTGCCCCTCCAAGCGAAGATAGATTCTCTCCTCCAGAATTTTCTCCATTAGTTTCCCCACCACTGACGTGAGGCTCACTGGCCTGTAGTTCCCTGGCTTATCCCTCCAGCCGTTCTTAAATAATGGGACTACATTCATGGTTCTCCAGTCCTCTGGCACCTCTCCCTTGGCCAGAGAAGAACTAAAAATGTGGATCAGGACCCCTGCAATCTCTTCCCTCGACTCTTACAACAACTTGGGACACAATTCATCCGGATCTGGAGATTTCTCCACTTTTAAGCCTGCCAACACCTCCAATACCTTGTCCCTCCCAATGACAATTTGCTCAATAACCTCTCAGTCTCTCTCCCAGAGTTCCATATCTACCTCCTCATTCTCTTGGGTGAAGACAGATATGAAATATTAATTTAACACCCTACCAATGTCCTCTGGCTCCACCCACAGATTCCCCCTTTGGTACCGAACAGGCCCTAATTTTTCCCCTAGTTATCCACTTCCCATTGAAATGGTTATAGAATATCTTAGAATTTTCCCAACTTTTACCAGTGAGAGGTTTCTCATATCCCCTCTTTGCTCTCCTAATTGCTTTCTTAACTCCCTTGTTGGACCATCCACATGTTGAGCTAAAAGGTTCGCTTGTATACATTTTACGAACTCTGCTCCATCTAAGCCCTTAATACAATGACTAACCCAGTTAATCTTGGGATCAGCCACTATAATTACCCTATTATTACTTTTTACACACTTCTGCATATTGCGCACATATTTGCTCCTCAATTTCCCGCTGATTATCTGGGGGTCAAAAATAAACACCTATCAATGTGGGTGTCCCTTTTTCATTCCTAAACTCCACCTCCAAAGCTTCATTTCATGCCACCCCCAAGATATCATCTCTCCTTACTGCAGTAATTGTCTCCTTGGTGCAATGCCTCCCCCTCTTTTGTCCCCTCCCCTGTCAATGCTGAAGATTCTGTATCCCTGGATGGAGCTGCCAATCCTGCTCCTCCCTCAACTACATCTCTGTGATGGCTACTATATCATAATCCCATGTGTCAACCTCGCCCTCAAATCATCTGCTTTACCTGTATGATTTAATTGCTTTTCTATGTCATACCGTGTTCCTATTCTGCTTATAGTCTGCTCCCCTCCACTGTCAAATTAGTTTAAACTCATCCCACAGCACTAGCAAACACACTAGCAAGGATGTTAGTCCCGCTCTGGTTCAGGTGTAGGCCGTCCCTCTTGTACAGGTCCTCAGAAGTGGTCCGAGTGACCCAACTACTAGCCTAACTACTGTTAGAGGCCTATAAAATACCCTCACCTGAGTTTTATAACCCTTGCTATTCCTAATCACCATCCATAGTGATTCTACTCCCTGATCTTGAGCCAAGAATTTTTCTCACTACTCCCACTGACAAGAGGTCACACTAAGAGAAGGGTAAATTTACCTACTCTTCATGCAAATATAGGCAAGAAAAAAACAAGCGTATCAATCTAAAGATGGTATCATTTGCATTGAAGTGGTTCCTGCTCAAATTGTGCATTGCCCCAAATTAAAGTGGTACCAAGAATTAATTATCAAATCAGACTAGGATGATTCAACCTAGACATCACCATTGATGGGAGTCGCTTTTCTTCCTCAGTCAATCATCAGATAGTGAACTGCGGTAATTTGAAAACATATTTATAAAAAGAGTCATAAGAAGTGTCCTTCATGAGTCAATTAAATATAGGTGAAGCATGTCACCCTTTACCAGAACAGAAACTAGTACTGAAAAAGTTTACAATAATGGTGATCGAATGCTATTAAAACGTTAGACTGTAACTTCAGAAATATCAGTGAATATTTCAGTTTTCAAACTTCTGACGCCTCCCTTCACCCTTAAACTGTTAATCCTTAACACACGCCTCTGCTTTAAAAACTTCAATAAACTATGTGGATTGGCCACACATCCCGTCTCATAAAAAGGGAAGCATACCAACCACTATAGGCCACATTGGAAAAAAAAGCTGTAAAATGTTTTCAAAATTGATATTAGTATTTCTCAATAAAGTGGCTTATTGAACTGGACTGTGATAAAAGGTTTATTTTTAAAAGTAGATCCTTTTTTGAAAAAAAATATATTTTTCCTCTTGATATTGAACATGAAGAACACAATCAGGCATAAAGCCAAACATGCATTGAGGAATGGGAGTAATAAGGAATTGTGTTACACCTACAGATTAAATACCATTTGATCTGTTCCAATGTAAAGACTTGACTACAGACAGAAATACACAAAAATACCATACATAATCTACTTTAATTCTTGAACAACTAGCCTTTGGTGAACATTTTTGAAAGGTTACATATTTCAGTTAGACCATAGCTGACAAATGCTTATTTCTTCTACTTCAATAGCCCAAAAAAATCAGAGATGAAGACTACTAACAAAGCTGTATTTGACAGTAACTGTTTGCTTTTGTACTTCTTTTATTCATTTGTATATGTGGGTGTCACCAGCAAGGCCAGCATTTATTGCCTATCCATAGTTACCCTGAAAACATGGAGGTGGACCTCCTCCTTGAACTGCTTCAATCCATATTTCAACAATCATATTTTTAGTGGTGTAAGATAGTTTCAATTTAATTTTCAAAATCTATCAGATATGCCCATTAAATTTTAATACAAAGTAAAGGAGAAATATTGCAATTTAAATTGGAATGTATTAATATAAAACGTCAAGAACTATTAAAATCGGGTGAATTAAAGTTTATAATTGGTGTGCAGATTACAGTTCACTGCTCATCTTTCACTTACAACAGTCAATGTTAATTTGTTATTCAATTTAAACAATTAGTGGTTTTAATCCGTCAAGGTTCTTACTACAGAATTAAACCTAGTACTTGAGTCTGTTTACCAATATTAACTGATTTCACCAATGCATAATTTAACTTCCTGAAGTGATATCAGATATACGGCATGGTGGCTAGTATTGATGCCTCACAGAGGTAGGGATCCGGGTTCAATTCCTGCCTTGTCTGTGTGGAGTTTGTATGTTATTCCCATGCCTGCGTGTGTTTCCGCCAGATGTTCCGGTTTTCTCCCACAGTCCAAAGATGTAACCGTTAGGTGGATATGTCACGCTAAATTGCCCCTTAGTATTCAAAGATGTGTAGGTTAGGTGGGGTTACGGGATATGGAGGGGGAGTGCCTAGGAAGGGTGCTCTTTCAGAGGGTCGCTGCAAACCCGATGGGCCAAATGGCTCCCTTCTGCATTATAGGGATTCTATGATCTACTTGTATCACTGATCACTGAGAATAGTGAATTTTTCTTTTAATGTCTAAAACTGTTCTTGGACAATATGTTGTTGTTCAACAAAAGAATAAAGCTCAACTTGACCTAATTCTGGGCAATGAAGCACAGCAAATAAGTGTCCTAAAATTGGGAAACAGCAGTGTGTTTGACCCTTAAAATGCACTCAATTCAAGATTAATCAGGGATGGGCAATAATACTGGCCAAGCCAGCAACACCCATAGCCAATGAAAAAAAAACATGATTTCAGTCTGAAGTTCCATTGCAGCATTCTTGTGCTGCAAGCGGATACATCTGCATTCAAATGTTCCATCATGGGTGGATTCACAAGTGTAGTTGTGGAGTTGGTCATCACTTCCAAGATTGAAAGCATGGGCTCCAAGCTCAAAGTAAATTCTGTGCCAAGTTGTTGCCAGACTCCTCTGCACTCTTTGACACTGGAAGCATGCCAGAGCTTTGGTGTGTATTGTCAGATGGATGTACCTTTAAGAAATGGGTATTTATCAAATAGCTGCAGTGATGTCAGTGTGTGGGTGGAGCTGGGCTGTCTGTCTGACTTTTACTTTTGTTTTAAGCTGGCAGCTGCAGTGTGTTTAGTTTTATTTTCAGAGTTGGAGAACTGCATTCTAACAAGAAGCTGCATATCTCTCTGCAATCTAAAGACTGTCTCCAAATCACTTGATGATTTCAAAGTAATACTGTTTCTTAGAGAATTTAAACCTGCTTTATTTATTTAAAAAGGGTTTAAACTTACGGATGTTGTTTGTGAAGTTATTACGGTTATCTCTGGAGTACTGTATCTTTTGGGGTGGTGGTCAGGGTTGGTAGTTGATAAACTGTTTACTGTTTGTTTATAAAATGTTAACTGGATTCATAGAATAAACATTGTTTTTGTTTAAAAATACTTCTAGTTCTCTGTTGCATCACACCTGTAAAGTGGGCCCTTGTAACTCCCCGTAACAAAAATCTATTTAAAGTTGTGGGTCAGGTGAACTCCATGATATACTTTGAGCTTCTCTCAACCCTGGCCCATAATAGTATACTCATCACTTTGCTTCCATAAACTGATCCCATTGAAGTACTCATCTTAGTTTTCTGCGGCAGAGCTTGTGTGCAACCTCGCTCTCTACCAAGCTGGCAACTACATTATCCTTGCTGTGGGGAAAGCCCACTCCTACTTGGTGTATCGTCAGTGCAGCTCCCACCTTTAATTTATCCTTTAAGATTCTCGTGGTGTCAGTGTCTGAGCTGGTGACTGTGAAATCATGTGATGGAGCTATGTTTTCATCATCACTCTCTTGCTATTCATCCAATGTCTGGTGAGGTTGCAATTCTTCAATATCTGAAAGGGGAAAGGCACAAGAGTAAGGCTCTGATGTGGGAAGCAAGGAGAAAAAGCATGCTTACACCATCTGCAGTTTATCAATCAGCAGAGATTGCAGGTTATGCGAAACATTATTAGGTAGGAGTGTACAGTGCACCATCACTAAACATTCATTGGCCATGGGTGTCTCAACAACAGTCAGCACATCTCCTCCCTGGCACACCACCCTCTCCCCAGTTACCTCATGTTGGCTCCAGTTGTGCACCACCTCATCCTGAGAGTTAAATGGATGTATGCCAATGAGTGGTCTGCAATCTGTTTTGGTAATATGACTATTATGGTTGTACAGCTGGCAGCATGCACAGCTGTGTGATATAGCAGTGAGGCCACAATATTAAGTGTTTGATGGTGCCATGTCGCATATCATAGATTATCATAGAATTTACAGTGCAGGAGGCCATTCGGCCCATCGAGTCTGCACCAGCTCTTGGAAAGAGCACCCTACCCAAGGTCAACACCTCCATCCTACCCCAATAACCCAGTAACCCCACCCAACACTAAGGGCAATTTTGGACACTAAGGGCAATTTATCATGGCCAATCCACCTAACCTGCACATCTTTTGGACTGTGAGAGGAAACCGGAGCACCCGGAGGAAACCCACGCACACACAGGGAGGATGTGCAGACTCCGCACAGACAGTAACCCAAGCCGGAATTGAACCTGGGACCCTGGAGCTGTGAAGCAATTGTGCTAGCCACAATGCTACCGTGCTGCATTTAAATGTTAGGTAAGAGTCCTCATTGGTAGAATTTATTGGTGAGCCAATAATGGGGGTGTCATGGTGAATTGAGCAGTGTGCGAAGGGAGTGGTGCCGTTCACAAAACAGAACTAGAAGCAGGATTGGCCAACATTTAGCCCAATGAGTCTGCTCTGCCATTCAATAAGATCATGTCTAATCAGACTGTGGCCTCAACTCTACTTTCCTGCTTGCCTTCCTTGCCTTGTACATCAATATCTGAATATATTAATCTTTCATAACATTTTCCCATATTAGCAAGATTGCCAATTCAGACAACTAAATTAAGGAGATCTATGCTGTCCGTCCAAAATTGATTAACTAAAATGATGGCCACCCAAGTAGGGAGATATAATCAAAGTCCAAGATCATACTACACTAATAAACTCAAAAGCAATAGCAAAACCAAAAAGAAGAGTACTGAATTAAATTTGGTTTCTCAAATTTGCAAATGAGATAAGAGAAGGAATTTGACTTCAAAAGGTGAGCCTTTCGATTTCAGCTTTAAAAAGAACTGGATGACTATGCAAGCTGGACTGACACAGAGTCATGAGGACGTGTACAAATATTGTACTAAACTTGATGGAAACATCAGTTCTGTAGTTGGATTTGTACATTTTAAACTTTTTGTTCATTTTTGCATCTTTACCCAAAAGAGTTTTAGTTATAAAATTAACTTAATGCTTTGTTTATTGCAATGAGCTAAATACAGCTAACGGCATATATATTAAATTGGCAGTATCACCCTTGTAAACTCAACTTCTGTTAGAACCAATTCAGGACTGGGACAAAGAGAGGGTTAGTTCACTTCTGCTGGCCTGGTTATAACATTTCATAAAGTAAATAAGGAAAAAAAAATCCTTTGGCAGAAAGGTTGGTAACCTTAAGTCACTGCTTTAAGATAATTGGCAAAATAAACAAAGGTGATTAGTTTTTTTTGGAGACACGGCAAGTTATGATGTGGAATGTGCTTCTAGAAATGGCAGCAGATTCAGTAGTAACTTTCAAAAGAGAATAGATTTGACAAATAATTTGCTAGGCTATGACAATGGGACTAATTCAATACCTCTTTCAAAGAGCCAACACGGGCATGACTGTTTAAATGGCCCCCTTCTGTGCTTTCTGATTCTATACTTTAGAACTATAATGCCCTCTATAAACCAGATTTAATTTGACTGAAGTGATAACTAAATGGCCTATAATTGCAGGTTACAATTTGATGATTTAAGAAATTCTAAATCAATATTAATATTTAATGAATGAGAACTAGGAAAACTAGATGTGTAACTGAGTTATCCATTACTTCTCAAAAAGTGTAACAAGTTATCCATAACATTTGACATAAAAAGCATAATGTCATATCGTTTAAATCTGGTCACAAAATAGTTTGCAGATGACAATTTCAGTTCACACCAATCCCACATGCCAGTAAAAATGTTCATTTTAATTTCTCGTTAAAATCTTGGCACTGGCTCCATGGCACCACTCGCACCTCAGTCAGTTTTAAACTCTACTTCAGAGATTTAAGAGCATTATATAGGTTGCCACCTCATTACAGGATTAAGGGAGTGCTGCACAATAAACAAAGACCCTGTCTGCTCCCTCAGGTGTTCGCAAAATGTTTGAAGATTAGTTCTCCTGCTGTCCTGACCAACATTCAAATACATGATTATCTTGTCATTTCTCATTACTGGTTGCCAAATGGCTCGCCTGCATTGTCTAACTATAACATTGACCATATTGCAAAAGTAATTCACTGGCTGTGAAGTGTTTTGGGACCTGCTGAGGCTGTGAAAAGTGCTATATTAAATCAAAGTCCTTCTTCGTGAGATTGGGCTGAATAATGCAAGATTTCACAGTTAAACAAAAACCATGTTAGCATATTGGACCCAAGAACAAATATGCACAATTATAAGCATTTTCTTTACGCATTAAGAAGAGAATCTCAGAAACTACAATTTCACAGATTGCTGATAACAAGCTTATTGTAAAACAAGTTCACATTTTCCTCATAATAAACTTGTCACATTAATTAAAAATTTCAGTATTGCAATTTATTAACCCAACAAATGGCAGGCATACAAAAGCAAAATAATGCAGATGCTGGAAATCTGAAATAAAAACAGAAAATGCTGAAATATTCAGATCAGTCAGCAGCTGCAGAGAGAAAAACAGAGTTAATGTTTCATGTTGATGACCTTTCAACACAACAGGATAGATATAATTCAGTTATGCACATGAACTAGAAATAACTAACTTCTCTTTTGCCCCACATGGTTCAGCTTTAGGGTCTTCCAAACTTGATGCTTGTCCCCCTTCTCCTGCCTCATCTACTTACTCTCTGCTCTATCCAATGTTTTTTTAAGACGTTACTCTAGAAGTTGACCTAAGTAAACATCCAGCTTCAACAATTTCTTCCATCTAAGCACATTGGGAAGACAGAGGCTGTCGTCTTAAGCAAACCACCAACTCTACTCACCTCCAAGGCCACTGTCTCCAGTAGAACTGCACAGCTTATCACCTTGGCACCCTATTTGACTCAGCTTAGTATTGAATATGGGGTCCAAACTTAAAACTACCAACTTCCACCTTGGTAGCATCACTCCTAACACGTTGTTAAAATTCCTTCATTTTTATACTTCTCCCTCAACTGCTGCCCCAAAATTCTCAGCTGCTATAATCACAGAATAATAGTGGAGAAAGGGCCCTTCGGCTCATCAAATCTGCACGGCCGCATGAAAGGCACTTGATCTGCCAACCCTAATTCCATTTGCCAGAACTTGGCCCATAGCCTCGAACGTTAAGACATGCCAAGTGCTCATCCAGGTTTTAAAGGATATGAGGCAAACTACCTCGACCACCCTCCCAGGCAGTGCGTTTCAGACCGTCACCATCCCCTGCGTAAAAAAAGTTTCCCCCTCAAATCCCTCCTCAATCTCCTACCCCTCACCTTGAACTTGTGTCCCCTCGTAACTAACCCTTTAACTAAGGGGAACAGCTGCTCCCTATCCACCCTGTCCATGCACCGTATAATCTTGTACACCTCGATCAGGTCGCCTCTCAGTTTTCTCTACTCCAGAGAAAACAACCCAAGCCTATCCAACCTCTCTTCATAACTTAAATGTTCCATCCCAGGCAACATCCTGGTGAAACGCCTCTGCACCCTCTCCAGTGCAATTACATCCTTCCAATAATATGGCGACCAGAAATGCACACAGTACTCCAGCTGTGGCCTCACCAGTGTTCTATATAATTCCAACATGACTGCCTATGCCACAATTAAGAAAGGCAAGTGTACCATATACCTTTTTCACCACCCTATTAACCTGCCCTACGGCCTTCAGAGATCTATTTGCAAACTCGCCTGCTGAACTTTAAGCATCAGTCACGCCTTTGCTCCAATATTGGGCCATACCTTTAGAACCCGAGGCTTTATGATCTGGGCTTCCTACATTTACTTTTGCAAAGACTCCAATTAAATTCCACATCCTAACTTACCCTTTTTGGAATGGAAATTCTTTCCTCTCTAAGTGTGGTTCTGAAGCACGTTGGAATATTTTTTTGTAAGAAACAATCCGACAGATGCAAGTTGTCGCCATAACCTACAGAAACAACAAAAATGCACTGATGGCGGCGGATGCATCTTCAGGAATGACTGCAGCATGGCAAAGAAAAGAAAATTTATCTCAAAAGTGGCAACTATGGGGCCTGCATGAAGTTTCTGAACCTACAAGCAGAATCCACTGAAAACAGGTTTCAACACAAGGATTTTATACATATACTAACACAAATAACAAACTTTTGAGCACCAGTCTTCTCTTAAATCGCCTAGGAAGCTGAAAATTTGAATCTATTTTGCATTGATAACAAAGTGATGGCATGCGTTTTGCTGACCAACTGGGAAATTGTTAACGCCATGTATGAAGCTGCTCCCACTGGTGAGCGATGAAAAGGCTCAAATGAATGCATCCAGCATGGTAAAGGAACAATTCCACCTTGATCACTGCTTCCATCCAATTGTGTGTGACTGCTGAGGAAGTGATACAAGTTAGGCATCCTAGTGCAATTTTCATTTGCGTGAATCATTTTGTGGACAGAATATGCTATTGGCAGGAAACAAGTCAGAACCAGAGTTTTTTGTTTAATGGCTGAGGTTTGCATTGTACAGTGCTCAAATTTTTAGCCTTCATTTGCAGCTTTTGCAGTGCTCAAATTGCAATCTTTTTTTTTTAAGTGTCTTGCTGTGTTTAATTCAAACTTTTGGATAATTTGAAATGTTTGGAGCAAAATTATTTCATATTAACAAATAATGCATACAAATTACACAATGATAGCATTGATCACGAGGTTGATTCTCTGTAAAGAACAAAAATACAAAGCTTGGATGAACTGATTATCATAGGGGATCATTCAACCCATCAGGTCTACACCAACCCTTTGAAAGAGCACCCTTGAATGAGCAATTATTTTTCATTTGTGATTGTGTTGCCTCTTGGAAGCTGGATGGCTAAGGGCACAGCTGCTAACAGTGAAGCTGCAAAAATATCAGAGTGAGAGGAATAGAGAATTTGGCACAAAGAATATACTGTTGGTCGAGGTTGGAGACAGAAAGAATGAAGAAGCATGGAGAAATTCAGACGTAGCCAAGAGGATTTCGAAATCTGATGCTTTAGAGAAGCAGCGGCGTAGAGGTATTGTCACTGGGCTGTAATCCAAAGACCCAAGGTAACTCCCTGGGGACCTGTGTTCTAACCCTGCCATGACAGATAGCAAAATTTGAATTCAATAAAAATCTGGAATTAATAATCTAGTAATTGCAACATAACCATTGTCAATTGTCATTAAAACCCATCTGGTTCCCTAATGCTCGTTAGGGAAGGAAATCTATCCTCCTTACCTGGTCTGGCCGAAATCGTATTCCGGGTCCACAAAAATGTGATCGATTCTTAAAAGCCTCAGGGATGGGCAACAAATGTCATGCCAGCCACTGATGCCCACATCTCATGAATAAATTATTTAAAAGTAGCCAATGTAGATCTGGGACGATGGTTGATGCACAAGCAAAACTTGGGCACTTTCAATTTATTTTTAAAAAGCTTTAAAGATAATACTTTACATTTTTGGGTGAGTGAAAGCAACATATTTTAAGTAATTCAAGGTTCACATTGTAAGATATAATTTGATTAAGTGAAATCTTTGCCCAAAAGAAAGCCAGTATTGTCTTTATAGGTTAGTATTAGTTGATTTCCCATATGCTGATAAAGCACTAGTCGATTTCCCATGATGTCCTACTTAGTCAAGACTACAGGCAATTTTCAGGGAGAAGACTTTGCTCCTCAGCTGGTATGAGGCTGCTGTCATTAATTTTAATCTATCTCTTCAGAGTGTGGTGGGATTGGGGAGGACAACAGACGATAGCTGTTTAAACATCAGGCCAAAGTGCTATAAATTAGCCTGGGCTAATGCATGGTCAATTCCAGCCCCACTTGTTTTACCCAAAGCCTTTGGCCCTTAGCTGCCTAATAATTACAGTCACCAGATGTGTAAATGTAAACATAGTTTATTTGTAACAAGAGCGAAACTGAAATTTGCAAATATGCAGCAAAAATACACGGGTAAAAAATCAGGCGAAAAAAAATCTGTGTTTCAAATCATCGTTTCCAGCACTTTACTCCTCTCCAAACCTTGGTATAATTTTATTGTAGGACCATTCAGGTCTCTGTAGTTTCAGAAATACAGTACTCACAGGCCCTTCTTCTTTTACTATTATTGTCACAGGTAGGCTTACATTAACACTGCAATGAAGTTACTGTGAAAAGTCGCTAGTC
This sequence comes from Scyliorhinus canicula, assembly GCF_902713615.1. NCBI lineage: Eukaryota > Metazoa > Chordata > Chondrichthyes > Carcharhiniformes > Scyliorhinidae > Scyliorhinus > Scyliorhinus canicula. The sequence goes on from NC_052151.1 coordinate 106,626,055, forward strand.
ACCACGGGGAGGGTGGGGTTTGCTAGTGCTGTTGGGGAGGGTTAAACTAATGTGACAGGGGGATGGGAACCGATGCAGGTAGTCGGAGGGAAGTAAAATGGGCCAGAAACAAAAAGCAGTAAGTGGGAAAGTGTAAGGCAGAGAAACCATAGTCAAAAATCGAAAAGGGCCACAGTACAGGGTACAGTGACTGGGGAGTGTGAGAAAAAGGAGATGGCCAATGCAGGATTGAGGCTGTTGTGCCTAAATGCGCGCAGTATACGGAACAAGGTAAATGAGCATGTTGCGCACATTGAAATTGGCCGGCATGATGTTGTGTGCATCACAGAGACGTGGCTATAAGGGGATCAGGGCTGGGGTCTAAATATCCATGGTTATATGTACTATCGAAAGTACAGGCAGATGGACACATATGCATATGTGTTGCATATGGGTTGCATATTAGTAAGGAATGAAGTTAATCGATAGCAAGGAGCGGCATAGGATCAGAAGGCATAGAATCTCTGTGGGTAGAGTTGAGGAATCGCAAAGGTAAAAAGACCCTGATGGGAGTTATGTGCAGCCCCCCTAGCAGTAGTCAGGATGTGGGGCAGAAAATAAATCAGGAGACAGAAACAGGCATGTAAAAAAGGCAATATTACATTAATCATGGGGGACTTCAATATGCAGGCGAACTGGGAAAATCAGTTTGTAGTGGATCCCAAGAAAGGGAATTTGTGGAATGTGTAAAGAGATGTTTTTTGGAGCAGCTTGTGACAGAGCCTACTAGGGAACAGGCAATTCTAGATTTGGTGATGTGTAATGAGGCAGACTTGATTGGGGATCTTAAGGTGAAGGAACCCTTAGGGAGCAGTGATCACAATATGATAGAATTTACCCTGCAGTTTGAGAGGGAGAAGCTGCAGTCAGGGAGGAGCTGGCCAGAGTTGATTGGAAAAGGAGCCTAGCAGGGAAGACAGTGGAACAGCAACGGCAGGAGTTTTTGGGGGTTATTCGGGAGGCACAACAGAAATTTATTCCAAGAAGGAGGAAACATGCTAAGGGGAGGGCAAGGCATCCATGGCTGATGAGGGATGTCAAGGACAGCATAAAAGCTAAAGAAAAAGCATACAAAGTGTCAAGCATTAGTGGGAAACCAGAGGATTGGGAAGCCTTTAAAAGCGAGCAGAGAACAACTAAAAAAGCAAAATGGGGGGGGAGAAAAGATGAAGTGTGAGTGCAAGCTAGCTAGTATTATAAATGTAGAATTTTTTCCAATATATAAAAGGTAAGAGAGAGGCAAAAATAGACATTGGACCACTAGAAAATGTGGCTGGAGAAGTAATAATAGGAAACAAAGAAATGGTAGACGAACTGAATAGTTACTTTGCATCAGTCTTCACGCAGTGACCATTACTAAGGAGAAGGTTCTGGGGAAACTGAAAAGTCTGATGGTGGGATAAGTCACCTGGACCGGATGGACTACACCCCAGGGCCCTAAAAGAGATAGCTGAGGAAATTGTGGAAGCATTAGTGATGATCTTTTAGGAATCACTGGAGGCAGGAAAGGTCCCAGAGTACCGGAAGGTGGCTAATGTAACACCACTGTTTAAGAAGGGAGGGAGGCAGAAGACGGGAAATTATAGGCCGGTTAGCCTGACTTCGGCCATTGGTAAGATTTGACAGTCTGTTATTAAAGATGATTGGAAGTGCATGGTAAAATAGGACTGAGTCAGGACTTTGTCAAAGGGAAGTCGTGTCTGACAAATCAGAGTTCTTTGAGGAGGTAACAAGCAAGTTAGACAAAGGAGAACCAATGGACGTGATTTATTTAGATTTCCAGGAGGCCTTTGACAACATGCCGCACAGGAGACTGTTAAATAAGTTAAGAGCTCATGGTGTTCAAGGTAAGATCCTGGCATGGATAGAGGATTGACTGACTGGCAGAAGGCAGAGTGTGGGGATAAAGGGGTCTTTTTCAGAATGGCAGCCGGTGACTAGTTGTGTGCCTCAGGGGTCTGTGCTAGGACCACAACTTTTTACAATATACATTAATGATCTGGAAGACGGTACTGAAGGCACAGTTGCTAAGTTTGCAGATGATACAAAGATTTGTAGAGGGACAGGTAATATTGAGGAAGCAAGGGGGCTGCAGAAGGACATGGACAAGCTAGGAGAGTGGGCAATGAAGTGGAAAAGTGAGAGAGTATGCACATTGGAAGGAGGAATTTAGGCATAGACTATTTTCTGAATGAGGAAATGCTTCAGAAAGCAGGTGCACAAAGGGACATGGGAGTCCTTGTTCATGATTCGCTTAAGGTTAATGTGCAGGTTCAGTCGGCAGTTAAGAAGGCAAATGCAATGATAGCATTCATGTCAAGAGGGCTAGAATTCAAGACCAGGGATGTACTTCTGAGGCTGGACAAGGCTCTGGTCAGACCCCATGTGGAGTATTGTGAGCAGTTTTGGGCCCGGTATCCAAGGAAGGATGTGCTGGCCTTGGAAAGGGTCCAGAGGAGGTTCACAAGAATGATTCCTGGAATGAAGAACTTGTCGTATGAGGAACGTTTGAGTACTCTGGGTCTGTACTCATTGGAGTTTAGAAGGATGAGAGGGGATCTTATTGAAACTTACAAGATACTGCGAGGCCTGGATAGAGTGGACCTGGAGAGGATGTTTCCACTTGTAGGAAAAACTAGAACGAAGGACACCATCTCAGACTAAAAGGACAATCCTTTAAAACAGAGATGAGGAGGAATTCTTCAGCCAGAGGGTGGTGAATCTGTGGAACTCTTTGCCGTAGAAGGCTGTGGAGGCCAATTCACCGAGTGGCTTTAAGACAGAGATAGATAAGTTCTTCATTAATAAGGGGATCAGGGGTTACGGAGAGAAGGCAGGAGAATGGGGATGAGAAAATATCAGCCATGGTTGAATGGCAGAGCAGACTCAATGGGCCAAGTGGCCTAATTCTGCTCCTATTTCTTATGATCTTATGTTTGGGTCCAGAGAGGGAGAATTCAGAATGTCCAATTTCAAGCACGTCTTTTGGGACTTGTGGGAGGAAACCGGAGCACCCGGAGGAAATCCACGCAGAGGGAGAACTTTCAGACTTCACACGTTAAAGCAACAGTGCTAACCACTGTGCTAACTTCTGGAGAGAGATAGCAGGTTCTGGTCTTTGGTTGCATCCTCTAATGGTTTTCCTGCAGATAGATTCATTTCTCTGCCAGTTCAGAAATCCAGCACTCAAGCTTTTCTGGAGAAAGCTACCGAGGAGAGAGGAGAGAGGGGAGCCAGAGAGGATTTGTTCCTGGGGGGGGTGTTTTGCAAGGCTGGAGGAGTAGGGGGAGAAATGTGGGAAGATTCTGGGGAGGACATGGTATCATTGGGGGAATTAAAGCAAATTGGGAGGAAGAGTTGTGGGAGGGTATGGAGGATGGGCTGTGATGAGGTGCTCTGGAGGGTGACTGCCTCAACCTTGTGAGTGAGGTTGGGGCTGATACAGTTGAAGATGATACACAGGGTGCACCTCAAGTCAAGAGGGCAAGGATGAGCCGACTCGTTGAGGGGGTGGAGGATGTATGCGAGTGCTGAGAGAGGAGCCCGCAAACCACGTTCAAACTGCCCGAATCAGGAGTTATTGAGGGGTCTTTTAAGGACATCTCGGGGTGGTGCATGTGGTGCTTAAGAGGTTCGAACCAGGCCCCTCCGCCCTATGCTATGCTGTGGCATGGCCCTTGGGGGGGGGGGGGGGGGGGTGTTCTGGATTTTTCTTTAAAGAAAATATTTTATTGAAGCATTTGTAATTTTCACAGTTTAACAAATTAACATTCTAAACAACCTGGCAGCCCAACAAACGCAACCACATCACAATAACAAATCCAACAACGCACTCGTTCCTAACAACCCATATATTAGATTCACTGTCCTTATTCAACACTGCCATGCCTCCCATTTTCTCCCTCCTTTTCCCCTCCCCCCTCTCTGCTGACATTCAGTTTTCCTTCATGATGTCGATGAACGGCCCCCCTCCGAGAAAACCCTTGAGTTGAACCTCTCAAGGCGAACTTAATCTTTCCCAGCCTGAGAAACCCTGCCATGTCGCTAACCCACACTCCTGACTTTGGAGGCTCCGAATCCCTCCATTCCAGCAAAATCCGTCTCCGGGCCACCAGGAGAAGGCGGCCAGAAAATCAACCCCCCCCCCTCCCCCCGGAATCTTCCGATACCCCAAATATTGCCATTTCTGGACTCTGACACCCTCCCTTTCAGGACCTCTGACATGACGTCCACAAATCCCTGCCAGAATCCCCTCAACTTCGGACAAGCCCAGAACATATGCACATGATTCGCCGGGCTTCCCCCGCAGCTTCCGCACCTGTCCTCCACTTCCTCGAAAAACCTACTCATCTGGGCTACCGTCATGTGGGCCCTATGAACCACCTTGAACTGGATCAGGCTAAGCTTGGCACACGATGAGGATGAATTGACTCTCTTCAAGCCTTTTCCCATAGTCCAACTTCCAGCTCCCCTCCCAACTCTTCCTGCCACGTCCTCGGCACCTCCACAATTGGGGCCCCTTCCCACTCCATCAATTCCTGTATATCGCCGACCTCAACCCCCATTTTTGACATTACCTTATCCTGTAGTACCCTCAGGGGGAGGCGAGGAAAGCTTGGAACCTGCCTTGGACAAAGTCCCATACCTGTAGGTACCGAAACCTAGTCCCACCCGGCATTGCAAATTCTTCCTCTAATGCCTCCAGGCTCGGAAAGCCCTCCTCAATGAAGAGATCCCCAAATCTCTCAATCGCTGCCCGCTGCCATCTCCTAAAGCAGGGGTGGGCAAACTTTTCCGTGCAAGGGCCACATTCAGAAATTCACAATTTAAAAGGGCCGCATAGTATATTAAGTAAAATAATTAATATTTTAAATAGCCAAAATAAAAGGTCTTTAAAGGAAAAAAAAGCACAT